>NW_022610728.1:0-36261 GCF_000309985.2 Brassica rapa
GAAGCTGTCATATTCCCAAACAGGAAAAACTGGATCACCTGATTTGAAAGTGGGATAAGCTTCTTCATCCTAAATCCTATGAGATTTATTCAGCTTCCTGGTGATTCGCCACTACTTTATGTATCAAAATCAAGCTTCTTACATCGCGATTCATCCTGGTTTGATTAGAATGACAAAGAAGCTGTCATATTCCCAAACAGGAAAACTGGGATCACCTGATTTGAAAGTGGGATAGCTTCTTCATCCTAACTTTATGAGATTTATATCCAGCTTCTTGGGTGATTCTCCTATTCTTTATGTTTCAAAATCAGCTTCTTACATCGCGATTCATCCTGGTTTGATTAGAATGACAAAGAAGCTGTCATATTCCCAAACAGGAAAACTGGGATCACCTGATTTGAAAGGTGGGAATAGCTTCTTCATCCCTAACTCCTATGAGATTTATTCATTCTCCTGGTGATTCTCCACTACTTTTATGTATCAAAATCAAGCTTCTTACATCGCGATTCATCCTGGTTGATTAGAAACAAAGAAGCTGTCATATTCCCAAAAACAGGAAAACTGGGATCACCTGATTTGAAAGTGGGATAGCTTCTTCATCCTAACTCCTATGAGATTTATTCACTTCCTGGTGATTCTCCCACTACTATTTATGTATATCAAAATCAAGCTTCTTACATCTAACTAGTATCATCCTGGTTTTATTAGAAAATGACAAAGAAGCTGTCATATTCCCAAACAGGAAAACTGGATCACCTGATTTGAAAGTGGGATAGCTTCTTCATCCTAACTCCTATGAGATTTATTCAGCTTCCTGGTGATTCTCCACTACTTTATGTATCAAAATGAAGCATCTTACATCGCGATTCATCCTGGTTTGATGAGAATGACAAAAGCTGTCATATTCCCAAACAGGAAAACTGGGATCACCTGATTTTAAAAGTGGATAGCTTCTTCATCCTAACTCCTATGGATTTAATTCAGCTTCCTCCTGGTGATTTTCCACCATCCAACTACTTTATTATCAAAATCAAGCTTCTTACATCGCGATTCATCCTGGTTATGACAAAGAAGCTGTCATATTCCCAAACAGGAAAACTGGGATCACCTGATTTGAAAGTGGGATAGCTTCTTCATCCTAATCCTATGAGATTTATTCAGCTTCCTGGTGATTCTCCACTACTTTATGTATCAAAATCAAGCTTCTTACATCGCGATTCATCCTGGTTTGATTAGAATGACAAAGAAGCTGTCATATTCCCAAACAGGAAAACTGGGATCACCTAATTTGAAAGTGGGATAAAGCTTCTTCATCCTAACTCATATGAGATTTATTCAGCTTCCTGGTGATTCTCCACTACTTTATGTTTCAAAATCAGCTTCTTACATCGCGATTCATCCTGGTTTGATTAAAATGACAAAGAAGCTGTCATATTCCAAACAGGAAAACTGGGATCACCTGATTTGAAAGTGGGATAGTTCTTCATCCTAACTCCTATGAGATTTATTCGGCTTTCCTGGTGATTCTTCTCTACTTTATGTTTCAAATTAAGCTCTTCTTACATCGCGATTCATCCTGGTTTGATTAGAATGACAAAGAAGCTGTCATATTCCCAAACAGGAAAACTGGGATCACCAGATTTGAAAGTGGGAGAGCTTCTTCATCCTAACTCTTATGAGATTAATTCAGCTTCTTGGTGATTCTCCATTACTTTATGTTTCAAAATCAAGCTTCTTACATCGCGATTCATCCTGGTTTGATTAGAATGACAAAGAAGCTGTCATATTCCCAAACAGGAAAACTGGGATCACCTGATTTGAAAGTGGGATAACTTCTTCATCCTAACTCCTATGAGATTTATTCGACTTCCTGGTGATTCTCCACTACTTTAGGTATCAAAATCAATCTTCTTACATCGCGATTCATCCTTGTTTGATTAGAATGACAAAGAAGCTGTCATATTCCCAAACAGGAAAACTGGGATCACCTGATTTGAAAGTGGGATAGCTTCTTCATCCTAACTCCTATGAGATTTATTCAGCTTCTTGGTGATTCTCCATTACTTTATGTTTCAAAATCAAGCTTCTTACATCGCGATTCATCCTGGTTTGATTAGAATGACAAAGAAGCTGTCATATTCCCAAACAAGAAAACTGGGATCACCTGATTTGAAAGTGGGATAGCTTCTTCATCTTAACTCCTATGAGATTTATTCAGCTTCCTGGTGATTCTCCACTACTTTATGTATCAAAATCAAGCTTCTTACATCGCGATTCATCTTGGTTTGATTAGAATGACAAAGAAGCTGTCATATTCCCAAACAGGAAAACTGGGATCACCTGATTTGAAAGTGAGATAGCTTCTTCATCCTAACTCCTATGAGATTTATTTGACTTCCTGCTGATTCTCCACTACTTTATGTATCAAAATCAAGCTTCTTACATCGCAATTCATCCTGGTTTGATTAGAATGACAAAGAAGCTGTCATATTCCCAAACAGGAAAACTGGGATCACCTGATTTGAAAGTGGGATAGCTTCTTCATCCTAACTCATATGAGATTTATTCAGCTTCCTGGTGATTCTCCACTACTCTATGTTTCAAAATGAAGCTTCTTACATCGCGATTCATCCTGGTTTAATTAGAATGACAAAGAAGCTGTCATATTCCCAAACAGGAAAACTGGGATCACCTGAATTGAAAGTGGGATAGCTTCTTCATCCTAACTCCTATGAGATTTATTCGACTTCCTGATGATTCTCCACTACTTTATGTATCAAAATCAAGCTTCTTACATCGCGATTCATCCTGGTTTGATTAGAATGACAAAGAAGCTGTCATATTCCCAAACAGGAAAACTGGGATCACCTGATTTGAAAGTGGGATAGCTTCTTCATCCTAACTCCTATGAGATTTATTCAGCTTCCTGGTGATTCTCCACTACTTTATGTTTCAAAATGAAGCTTCTTACATCGCGATTCATCCTGGTTTGATTAGAATGACAAAGAAGCTGTCATATTCCCAAACAGGAAAACTGGATCACCTGATTTGAAAGTGGTATAGCTTCTTCTTCATCCTAACTCCTATGAGATTTATTCAGCTTCCTGGTGATTCTCCACTACTTTATGTATCAAAATCAAGCTTCTTACATCGCGATTCATCCTGGTTTGATTAGAATGACAAAGCTGTCATATTCCCAAACAGGAAAACTGGGATCACCTGATTTGAAAGTGGGATAGCTTCTTCATCCTAACTCCTATGAGATTTATTCAGCTTCCTGGTGATTCTCCACTACTTTATGTATCAAAATCAAGCTTCTTACATCGTGATTCATCCTGGTTTCATTAGAATGACAAAGAAGCTGTCATATTCCCAAACAGGAAAACTGGGATCACCTGATTTGAAAGTGGGATAACTTCTTCATCCTAACTCCTATGAGATTTATTCGACTTCCTGGTGATTCTCCACTACTTTATGTATCAAAATCAATCTTCTTACATCGCGATTCATCCTGGTTTGATTAGAATGACAAAGAAGCTGTCATATTCCCAAACAGGAAAACTGGGATCACCTGATTTGAAAGTGGGATAGCTTCTTCATCCTAACTCCTATGAGATTTATTCGGCTTCCTGGTGATTCTCCTCTACTTTATGTTTCAAAATTAAGCTTCTTACATCGCGATTCATCCTGGTTTGATTAGAATGACAAAGAAGCTGTTGAGAGTTTTATAGGATTTATGTGAGAGTTTAAGGAAGATTTGTGAAGAGATTAGAGAAGAACTAGGTTGAACCGTGAGAGAGAGAGAGAGATTGACAAAGAGAATAATAGAGAACTCTTTTCCCTTGAATGATTTGTTTATGGGAACAACCCATTTATAGAATTCATACAGCAAGATGTCGACATTAAGGAAACAATAAACAAAGAAGTTAAGACAGAGGAGAGATGGGCAAAGTGGTCCTGGATAGTGACAGGTCCTAACGGGTGGGAAGACTTTGAATCCTTAACCAGACCCGTGACCTGCACTCTCAACGGTTCCCCACTTCCCTTAGGCGATTCCAAACATTCTTCTTGCCTTCTTCTCTTCTACATCAGTCACTCTTATGTCTTGCACTCCAAGTTAGGGTTGTCTTGTACGGACAGACTTGTCTAGCAAGGTAAGTTGAGTGATTGCTTGATCCGGATGTAATTGTTCCCCTCTTGCTTCTTACTTCATTCTCCTCTCTTTATTGCTTCATGTCAACACTCCCCCTCAAGCTTGACAGTGGTGATTGTCAAGCTTGGAAACCATGAAGCATTCCCTCATTAAAACCTTTACTTGGAAAAACCACTTGGGATAAAAACCAAGCAAAGGAAAAAGAGTAGAATACTCCATGGTGAGGGGATTATTGACATGGGAGGTTTATGAGTCCAAGTCTTGGAAGAATGGACTCACAAACTTTGCTACTGGCCGCCTTGGTGAAGATGTCAGCCAGCTGATCCTCACTTCTTGTATAACATGGGAGAATCACTTGCTGCTCTACTGCTTGTCTTACCTTGTGGCAGTCCACTTCTATGTGTTTTGTCCTCTCATGGAAGACTGAGTTGGATGCAATGTGTATTGCGGCTTGGTTGTCACAATGCATGGTCATGGGAGTTTTGATCTCAATTCCCAAGTCGCCTAGAAGCCCTTTTATCCAGATAAGCTCACTGGTTAGCTTCCTCATTGATCTGTACTCTGCTTCTGCACTAGAGCAAGACACTACCTTCTGTTTCTTGCTCTTCCAAGTGACCAGATTTCCTCCAATGAATGTACAATAGCCGGTGGTTGATCTTCTGTCTATTCTGTCCCCAGCCCAATCTGCATCACAGTATCCTATCACCTCAGTGTTCTTGTTGCAAGCCATCCATACACCCTGACCTGGTGCCTCTCTCAAGTATCTTAGTATCCTCTCCACCATGTTCCAGTGATGAACCTTGGGAGTTTGCATATGTTGGCTTACTTGATTAACTGCAAAGCACACATCTGGCCGAGTGATGGTTAGATAGATCAGCTTCCCAACCATCCGTCTATATTGTTTGACATCTTCAAATGGAGTATCTTCATACTCCCCCTCTCGCAATACCTTGTAACCTTCTTCAAGTGGTGTCTTGGCTTGTCTTCCTCCAAGATCTCCTGCCTCCTTTAAGATGTCCAGGGTATACTTTCTTTGGGACATGAACAATCCTTCCTTTGATCTGCACATCTCAATGCCGAGGAAGTACTTCAGTTCTCCTAGGTCTTTGATATCAAATGCGGCTTTAAGAAAGGTCTTGGTTGAACTGATCCCCTCCTTGTCACAACCAGTGATGATGATATCATCCACATAGACTAGAATCACAACAATCCCTTGCTTGCTGGTGAGAGTGAAGAGTGTGTGATCCGCTTGAGACTTCACAAAGCCTCTCCCATTCAGTGTAGTGCTCAGCTTGTGATACCAAGCTCTTGGTGATTGTTTCAAACCATATATGGCTTTTCTGAGTCTGAGTACATTCCCTGGTTTCACCATCTCTTCCATTCCCGGCGGTGGTCTCATATATACCTCATCTTCTAGTTCACCTTGCAAGAAGGCATTCTTCACATCCATTTGCCAAAGATCCCACTCTTGATTTACTGCCAATGAAAGGATAATCCGGATTGTGTGAAGCTTGGCCACTGGTGCAAAGGTGTCTAGATAGTCTTCTCCATAAACTTGTGTGTATCCTCTTGCTACCAATCTGGTCTTTTTTCTTTCTGGCTTTCCATTTGCAAGATACTTGATAGTGTGTATGAGTCTGCTGGTCACGGCTTTCTTTCCTTTTGGAAGCTCTGTCTCATACCAGGTGTTGTTCCTCTCCATGGCTCCCATTTCATCATTCACTGATTCCCTCCATTCATCATCTTCCATAGCTTCTGCATATGTTCTTGGTATCCATTCCTGATCCAATGAGCCCACAAAGGCTTGATGTTCTTCTGGATAGTGAGCTAGGGAGCACACGCCACTGGGTGGGTGAGCTACTGCCTCTGCATTGAAGTAGACTCTGGTGTTGTTCCAGTTTGAAGCCGGCTTCTTGATCCTAGTACTTCTCCTAAGTACTGGCTGATCATTTTCATTCTGAGTGCCTTCTCCACCTTCCAAGTTCTGATTCTGATCCTCCACTTCCTCCTCTTGGTCATGGTGCTCTTCTTGATCATGAACTTCCTCAGATACAGGTGGTTCACCCTGATTTCCCCCCTCAGGATCAAGGGGAGCAGCTTCTTGGATCTCAACTTCATCTGTAGTTGTCTCGGTTTGCTCTTCAGACCGGCTTGATCCTCCCACATTATCTGATCCTGCTTGTCCCGGCTCTTCCATAGGTAAGCTGACCCCAAGTCTCCTCATGACTTGTCTGAGATTGGCTGCTCTATCTGATGCGGATTGAGACAAGTTCTCCAGCTCATTCCAATCCTTGTTGTTGTAGTACCCTCTGGTTTCTACAAACTTCACATCTCTAGATACCAAGACTCTCCTAGTCTCTGGTTCATAGCACTTATAGCCCTTCTGGTTTGGTGAATACCCAATGAACATAGCTCTTGTGCTCTTAGCCTCCAGTTTGTTCCTCAGTTCTCCTGGTTTCAAAACAAAACAAAGGCACCCAAACACACGCATATGATCAATAGATGGTTTAGCTTTGTTCAATACCTCAAATGGAGAGCAGTCTTGTAGAACTCTGGTAGGAATGCGGTTGATCAGGTAGCATGCAGTTAGGACCGCATCACCCCAAAAGCTCTTTGGGACACTAGTATGGAACATCATGCTCCTAGTGACCTCCATGAGATGCCTGTTCTTCCTCTCGGCCACACCATTTTGTTGGGGAGTGTATGGACAGCTGGTTTGATGAATCACACCTTGTTTGGCTAGATGAGCTTTGAATGCATTGCTGGTGTACTCTCCTCCATTATCTGATCTCAAAATCTTAACTTTGGCATTATAATGGTTAGAGACATATGTTTCAAAGTTTATAAATGCATCTAAGACCCTATCCTTTGATTGTAAGAGAGTGATCCATGTGTACTTGGATTTCTCATCAATAAAGGTCACAAAATACTTGTGATGTTCTCTAGAAAGACATGGAGCTGTCCATACATCCGAGTGGATTAAATCAAAGCAGTGTTCATAGATTGTACTAGACTTGGGAAATACAGTTTTGCAATGTTTTCCTAAGATACAAGCTTCACAATCTTGCTGGAATGAAATACTAGGCAACATGATGTTCAAGGCACGAGAATGAGGATGTCCTAATCTAGCATGCCACATTACATCTTTAGGGAAATTAAAACTTGAATTGAAAGCAACAGATAGATCGGATGCAAGCTTAGTGTCTTCTAGCAAGTACAGGTTTCCCTTGCTCACACCTTTGCCAAGCAACCTACATGAGTCAATATCCTGAAAGTAGACATCATCAGGCGTAAATATAACATTGCAATTCAAGTCATTGGTCACCCTTTTCACAGATAATAGATTAGAAGTGAAACTAGGCATGTAGAAAGCTTTGGATTCTTTCTCAAATAATTTAAGTTCCCCTATGCCTTTAATTGGAACCTTGTTACCATCAGCTATCATAACATTTCCTACTGCAGGAGTGATATTTTTAATCAAATTTAAATCACTAATCATGTGATGAGAGGCTCCTGAGTCTATGACTAAGGGTTTAACTCTATCAGATTCATGAGCAACTTGAAACGCCGTGAATAAACTCCTAGGCAATTGATATGATGCACTAAGGGAGGAACCAAGAGTTTTACCAGACTCCTTGAGAGCTTTGATGAGTGCCTCAATGTCAGATTTCTTGATGGACTCATCCTGGTTTCCCTTGCCCTCATGAGTGCGGTAGGCCGTGGAAGCTTCTCCTACATCACCTGAGTAGTTTGCCCGACCATCAGTCTTGAACTTAGCCGGTTTGAGGTGTGGGTGAAGTATCCAGCACTTGTCCTTGCCGTGACCCTTCCTCTTGCAATGATCACACACCCACACTTTCTTTTCCTCCGGCTTGTAGTACCCTTTGTTGGCTACTCCGGCAGGTTTGCTCTCGGCTCCTTCAGCTTGATTGGCCATCACTAGCTCTCCCTTTCTCTTAAAGAGACCCACTGAGCCGTGCTCCTTCTGAATCTCAGCACACACTTCATCTAGAGATGGAAGCTCCTTGTTCCTCAGTATGTGCCTAATAAGGTCATCATACCCTGGGTTGAGAGTGAGCAGCAAGGCAAAGACCTTATCTTGCTCCCTTCTTTCATGTAGAACATCCGGATCAACTGTTGCGGGTCTGAGCATCTCTAGCTCAGCCCATAGAGACCGGAACTTCCCAAAATGAGCATCAAAGTCTGTGTCCTCTTGACTTAGAGAATTGATTGCTCCTTTTACTTCATACACCTTGCTGATGTTGGATTTGTTGGCATACACCTTCTTGAGAGTATCCCACAGCTCCTTGGAAGTTTCACAGAATGCATAAGCCTCTTGGAGAGAAGGGGCGAGGCTATTCTGGATGATAGACAACACCATGAGGTCCTCCTGACCTTTCTTCTTATCCCCAGCATCCGCAACCACCACTTCTTTGCCATCCTCTCCTAGGACAGTCTTCTTGGTGGGGCGGCCTTCTTCAACAATCTCCCAAAGACCTCTGCCTCCGAGAGCTGTTTTGGCAAGTCTTGCCCATGTCAGGTAGTTAGGACCCTTGAGAGTAACTGGTATCATTACCATCTTTGGGTTCTCGGAGGTATCCATCAAGAGAGAAAGAGAAACGAAAGTTTTGGATGAACTTTGCTACTTTTGGCAAATTCTGGAAATGAGATTGAAGAACACCTCAAGAACAGGATGAACTTTGCCAAAAATAGAAATAAAACACAGAGAGTTCGCGGAAGAAAAAGAGATTTAGGTCTCAAGAGCACAGCTGCTCTGATACCATGAGAGTTTTATAGGATTTATGTGAGAGTTTAAGGAAGATTTGTGAAGAGATTAGAGAAGAACTAGGTTGAACCGTGAGAGAGAGAGAGAGATTGACAAAGAGAATAATAGAGAACTCTTTTCCCTTGAATGATTTGTTTATGGGAACAACCCATTTATAGAATTCATACAGCAAGATGTCGACATTAAGGAAACAATAAACAAAGAAGTTAAGACAGAGGAGAGATGGGCAAAGTGGTCCTGGATAGTGACAGGTCCTAACGGGTGGGAAGACTTTGAATCCTTAACCAGACCCGTGACCTGCACTCTCAACGGTTCCCCACTTCCCTTAGGCGATTCCAAACATTCTTCTTGCCTTCTTCTCTTCTACATCAGTCACTCTTATGTCTTGCACTCCAAGTTAGGGTTGTCTTGTACGGACAGACTTGTCTAGCAAGGTAAGTTGAGTGATTGCTTGATCCGGATGTAATTGTTCCCCTCTTGCTTCTTACTTCATTCTCCTCTCTTTATTGCTTCATGTCAACAGCTGTCATATTCCCAAACAGGAAAACTGGGATCACCTGATTTGAAAGTGGGATAGCTTCTTCATCCTAACTCTTATGAGATTTATTCAGCTTCTTGGTGATTCTCTATTACTTTATGTTTCAAAATCAAGCTTCTTACATCGCGATTCATCCTGGTTTGATTAGAATGACAAAGAAGCTCTCATATTCCCAAACAGGAAAACTGGGATCACCTGATTTGAAAGTGGGATAGCTTCTTCATCCTAACTCCTATGAGATTTATTCAGCTTCCTGGTGATTCTCCACTACTTTATGTATCAAAATCAAGCTTCTTACATCGCGATTCATCCTGGTTTGATTAGAATGACAAAGAAGCTGTCATATTCCCAAACAGGAAAACTGGGATCACCTGATTTGAAAGTGGGATAGCTTCTTCATCCTAACTCCTATGAGATTTATTCGACTTCCTGGTGATTCTACACTACTTTATGTATCAAAATCAAGCTTCTTACATCGCGATTCATCCTGGTTTGATTAGAATGACAAAGAAGCTGTCATATTCCCAAACAGGAAAACTGGGATCACCTGATTTGAAAGTGGGATAGCTTCTTCATCCTAACTCCTATGAGATTTATTCAGCTTCCTGGTGATTCTCCACTACTCTATGTTTCAAAATGAAGCATCTTACTTCGCGATTCATCCTGGTTTGATTAGAATGACAAAGAAGCTGTCATATTCCCAAACAGGAAAACTGGGATCACCTGATTTGAAAGTGGGATAGCTTCTTCATCCTAACTCCTATGAGATTTATTCAGCTTCCTGGTGATTTTCCACTACTTTATGTATCAAAATCAAGCTTCTTACATCGCGATTCATCCTGGTTATGACAAAGAAGCTGTCATATTCCCAAACAGGAAAACTGGGATCACCTGATTTGAAAGTGGGATAGCTTCTTCATCCTAACTCCTATGAGATTTATTCAGCTTCCTGGTGATTCTCCACTACTTTATGTATCAAAATCAAGCTTCTTACATCGCGATTCATCCTGGTTTGATTAGAATGACAAAGAAGCTGTCATATTCCCAAACAGGAAAACTGGGATCACCTGATTTGAAAGTGGGATAGCTTCTTCATCCTAACTCATATGAGATTTATTCAGCTTCCTGGTGATTCTCCACTACTTTATGTTTCAAAATCAAGCTTCTTACATCGCGATTCATCCTGGTTTGATTAAAATGACAAAGAAGCTGTCATATTCCAAACAGGAAAACTGGGATCACCTGATTTGAAAGTGGGATAGATTCTTCATCCTAACTCCTATGAGATTTATTCGGCTTCCTGGTGATTCTTCTCTACTTTATGTTTCAAAATTAAGCTTCTTACATCGCGATTCATCCTGGTTTGATTAGAATGACAAAGAAGCTGTCATATTCCCAAACAGGAAAACTGGGATCACCAGATTTGAAAGTGGGAGAGCTTCTTCATCCTAACTCTTATGAGATTTATTCAGCTTCTTGGTGATTCTCCACTACTCTATGTTTCAAAATGAAGCTTCTTACATCGCGATTCATCCTGGTTTAATTAGAATGACAAAGAAGCTGTCATATTCCCAAACAGGAAAACTGGGATCACCTGAATTGAAAGTGGGATAGCTTCTTCATCCTAACTCCTATGAGATTTATTCGACTTCCTGATGATTCTCCACTACTTTATGTATCAAAATCAAGCTTCTTACATCGCGATTCATCCTGGTTTGATTAGAATGACAAAGAAGTTGTCATATTCCCAAACAGGAAAAGTGGGATCACCTGATTTGAAAGTGGGATAGCTTCTTCATCCTAACTCCTATGAGATTTATTCAGCTTCCTGGTGATTCTCCACTACTTTATGTTTCAAAATGAAGCTTCTTACATCGCGATTCATCCTGGTTTGATTAGAATGACAAAGAAGCTGTCATATTCCCAAACAGGAAAACTGGGATCACCTGATTTGAAAGTGGTATAGCTTCTTCATCCTAACTCCTATGAGATTTATTCAGCTTCCTGGTGATTCTCCACTACATTATGTATCAAATCAAGCTTCTTACATCGCGATTCATCCTGGTTTGATTAGAATGACAAAGAAGCTGTCATATTCCCAAACAGGAAAACTGGGATCACCTGATTTGAAAGTGGGATAGCTTCTTCATCCTAACTCCTATGAGATTTATTCAGCTTCCTGGTGATTCTCCACTACTTTATGTATCAAAATCAAGCTTCTTACATCGCGATTCATCCTGGTTTCATTAGAATGACAAAGAAGCTGTCATATTCCCAAACAGGAAAACTGGGATCACCTGATTTGAAAGTGGGATAACTTCTTCATCCTAACTCCTATGAGATTTATTCGACTTCCTGGTGATTCTCCACTACTTTATGTATCAAAATCAATCTTCTTACATCGCGATTCATCCTGGTTTGATTAGAATGACAAAGAAGCTGTCATATTCCCAAACAGGAAAACTGGGATCACCTGATTTGAAAGTGGGATAGCTTCTTCATCCTAACTCCTATGAGATTTATTCGGCTTCCTGGTGATTCTCCTCTACTTTATGTTTCAAAATTAAGCTTCTTACATCGCGATTCATCCTGGTTTGATTAGAATGACAAAGAAGCTGTCATATTCCCAAACAGGAAAACTGGGATCACCTGATTTGAAAGTGGGATAGCTTCTTCATCCTAACTCTTATGAGATTTATTCAGCTTCTTGGTGATTCTCTATTACTTTATGTTTCAAAATCAAGCTTCTTACATCGCGATTCATCCTGGTTTGATTAGAATGACAAAGAAGCTGTCATATTCCCAAACAGGAAAACTGGGATCACCTGATTTGAAAGTGGGATAGCTTCTTCATCCTAACTCCTATGAGATTTATTCAGCTTCCTGGTGATTCTCCACTACTTTATGTATCAAAATCAAGCTTCTTACATCGCGATTCATCCTGGTTTGATTAGAATGACAAAGAAGCTGTCATATTCCCAAACAGGAAAACTGGGATCACCTGATTTGAAAGTGGGATAGCTTCTTCATCCTAACTCCTATGAGATTTATTCAGCTTCCTGATGATTCTTCACTACTTTATGTATCAAAATCAAGCTTCTTACATCGCGATTCATCCTGGTTTGATTAGAATGACAAAGAAGCTGTCATATTCCCAAACAGGAAAACTGGGATCACCTGATTTGAAAGTGGGATAGCTTCTTCATCCTAACTCCTATGAGATTTATTCAGCTTCCTGGTGATTCTCCACTACTCTATGTTTCAAAATGAAGCTTCTTACATCGCGATTCATCCTGGTTTGATTAGAATGACAAAGAAGCTGTCATATTCCCAAACAGGAAAACTGGGATCACCTGATTTGAAAGTGGGATAGCTTCTTCATCCTAACTCCTATGAGATTTATTCAGCTTCCTGGTGATTCTCCACTACTTTATGTATCAAAATCAAGCTTCTTACATCGCGATTCATCCTGGTTTGATTAGAATGACAAAGAAGCTGTCATATTCCCAAACAGGAAAACTGGGATCACCTGATTTGAAAGTGGGATAGCTTATTCATCCTAACTCATATGAGATTTATTCAGCTTCCTGGTGATTCTCCACTACTCTATGTTTCAAAATGAAGCTTCTTACATCGCGATTCATCCTGGTTTGATTAGAATGACAAAGAAGCTGTCATATTCCCAAACAGGAAAACTGGGATCACCTGATTTGAAAGTGGGATAGCTTCTTCATCCTAACTCCTATGAGATTTATTCAGCTTCTTGGTGATTCTCCATTACTTTATGTTTCAAAATCAAGCTTCTTACATCGCGATTCATCCTGGTTTGATTAGAATGACAAAGAAGCTGTCATATTCCCAAACAAGAAAACTGGGATCACCTGAGTTGAAAGTGGGATAGCTTCTTCATCCTAACTCCTATGAGATTTATTCAGCTTCCTGGTGATTCTCCACTACTTTATGTATCAAAATCAAGCTTCTTACATCGCGATTCATCCTGGTTTGATTAGAATGACAAAGAAGCTGTCATATTCCCAAACAGGAAAACTAGGATCACCTGATTTGAAAGTGGGATAGCTTCTTCATCCTAACTCCTATGAGATTTATTCAGCTTCTTGGTGATTCTCCATTACTTTATGTTTCAAAATCAAGCTTCTTACATCGCGATTCATCCTGGTTTGATTAGAATGACAAAGAAGCTGTCATATTCCCAAACAAGAAAACTGGGATCACCTGAGTTGAAAGTGGGATAACTTCTTCATCCTAACTCCTATGAGATTTATTCGACTTCCTGATGATTCTCCACTACTTTATGTATCAAAATCAAGCTTCTTACATCGCGATTCATCCTGGTTTGATTAGAATGACAAAGAAGTTGTCATATTCCCAAACAGGAAAACTGGGATCACCTGATTTGAAAGTGGGATAGCTTCTTCATCCTAACTCCTATGAGATTTATTCAGCTTCCTGGTGATTCTCCACTACTTTATGTTTCAAAATGAAGCTTCTTACATCGCGATTCATCCTGGTTTGATTAGAATGACAAAGAAGCTGTCATATTCCCAAACAGGAAAACTGGGATCACCTGATTTGAAAGTGGTATAGCTTCTTCATCCTAACTCCTATGAGATTTATTCAGCTTCCTGGTGATTCTCCACTACTTTATGTATCAAAATCAAGCTTCTTACATCGCGATTCATCCTGGTTTGATTAGAATGACAAAGAAGCTGTCATATTCCCAAACAGGAAAACTGGGATCACCTGATTTGAAAGTGGGATAGCTTCATCATCCTAACTCCTATGAGATTTATTCAGCTTCCTGGTGATTCTCCACTACTTTATGTATCAAAATCAAGCTTCTTACATCGCGATTCATCCTGGTTTCATTAGAATGACAAAGAAGCTGTCATATTCCCAAACAGGAAAACTGGGATCACCTGATTTGAAAGTGGGATAACTTCTTCATCCTAACTCCTATGAGATTTATTCGACTTCCTGGTGATTCTCCACTACTTTATGTATCAAAATCAATCTTCTTACATCGCGATTCATCCTGGTTTGATTAGAATGACAAAGAAGCTGCCATATTCTAATACACTCCTAGGATGCTTCTCTGGATAGTTGGGGATAGATCCTTGCAAGAACGAATCAGAGACTCAAGTTCTTCAAGGTTTGTGGAATGAATGGTGACACAAAGAGTTGTGAAAGGACTCCTTGATACTCCTAGATGCCTAATCCGGATATGACACACCGAAGAAGAGATCCTTAGGTTGTTGGATACTACTCACCAACAAGATCACTCGCCGACTTGATAACAAGAAGAAGAGAGAACAAAGAAAAGGTTTTGATGAAAAGATAACTTGATTGCTACTAGGGTTTTCGGATGTGGTTTATATAGTGAGGCTTGTACACACACAAGCTCACGGAAACCTAAAGAGAACAGGCTCCCTTTGGTTTAAATAAAAATGAAAGACATAAGGTTTTAAAAGACATAAGTTTTATAAGGCATTATAAGCTAAACCGGGATCATCAAATGAGAGATGTGAAAGTAACATATGGCCTCATTAAAAACCTATCTTTGGAAAACCCAGTGGGACAAAACCAAAGACAGGAAAAAAGAGCACACATATGCTACTTGCTCATTTGATGATCATGTAGAAAAAGAAATGGCTTGGATAGTGGTGAGTGTGTCTTGATTGATCCAGCTTCCTTCAAGACCTTCTTCTTGCTTCCAGGCTATCATGAGTAATCCTCCAATGGCTTGCTTGATTTGTTTACTCTTGGAACGAGTGATAGGACCTTCTGGTATAGCTAGGACATCTTCATCAGCTGGATCATCTATCGTCTCATTGTCTTCTTTATCTGACTGGTCCATGATCACATCATCCCCTCCCTCTTGAAAAGGATTTGTCCTCAAATCAAGCTCATCTGCAACAAAAGGAATCAAGTCAGTAACATTGAAACTGTTGCTTATATCATACTTACCTTGAAGATCAAGCTTGTAGGCATTGTTATTGATCCTTTGGGTGATCTCAAAAGGACCGTCTATCCGCGGCATCAGCTTAGATTTTCTTTCATTTGGGAACCTCTCCTTGCGCAAATGCACCCAAACTCTATCACCTACATCAAAGATCATTTCTCGCTTGCCCTTGTTTGCTCTCTTAGCATACTGCTTTGTCTTCTCAACAATGTTCTTTCTAGCTTTCTCGTGGATCTGTTGCACCAACTCTGCCTTCTTTTTCCCATCCATACTGACCCTTGCACACTCAGGTAAAGGCATTAGATCCAAAGGAGAGATGGGATTGAACCCATAAACAATTTCAAAAGGAGAATACTTAGATGCAGAATGCTGAGCATGATTATAAGCAAATTCACAGTGTGGCAAGTATTCTTCCCATGATTTCAAGTTCTTTTTAATGAATGCACGCAAGAGAGTTCCAAGAGTTCTATTAACTACCTCAGTGTTGAGATGAGGAGATGAAGAGTGGATACATGGATAGAGGAAGGGATTTGGAGCAGGCAGTAACTTGGAGATTTACCACAGTAACTTTATTGTTACTGTGGTAACTGAGTTAAAAGACTTGGGAAGTTACCTTGCATCTATGTGAAGAGTGAATCACGCCAGGAGGAGTCTGAATAAGCAAGGAGGAGTTTGGATAAGGTCTGGTCAAGGCTAGAGAGCTTTAGACAGGCTGGCACCAGCTGGAAAGCTAAAGCAAGATGCCCAAGCATGTGAGGAACCTTATTGGCTAGTTTAAATCAAGCATCTTTGACTACACATGCTTCTTATCCTAGCTAGAGTGAACCTGGACGAATTGATGTATCCCTAATCTATATGTGTTGTAAACTCTCTCATTAATCAATCTAATGGAGTTTTGAGTCTCTCTCTATTCTCTCACTAAAATCTCTTAATCTCTTTAATCTTTTCATCTGATTATCCTGGATTAGTTGAATCATGCTCTAATACACAAAAGTGTATATGGTATCAGAGCCAGGTTGCGCAAAGTGGGAGAGTGTGATTCTTTTTTCTTAAAATTATTGAGTGTTCTTGAGTGTTCTTGGTGTTGTTAACTTCTGGGTTTCATTATCTTGGTGGCGTGAGAGGTTCTGGTGAATCCAAATCATCTCAACATGGAAATGGAGCACAGACCTGAGTCAACTGTGAAGACTGAAGAGGAGAGGCATGGCGAGTGGTCAAGGTGGGCTAAAAGAGCTTTGGAAAGCTGTGGGTTATGGAGTAGTCATGGAAAGGGGAAACCTTTCATGGAAATGGCTACTGAAGAAGGTCAGACAAGAGGTCTGAAGCTGGGAAATGAAGTTGTTCAAGGAAACACTACAAAGAGTGAGATTGAAGCAACTTTAGGCAAGTCCAAGCTTGTGAGAGTCGTTGAGGACAGAGGGGTGATCCGCGGCTTGAGACAAGGAAAGGATGAGTGTTATCAGCTTGTGGGAAGGCTGAGAGAAGTGTGGTCAGAGCTAGATGTGGTGAAGACACACACATCAAATCCGAGATGTAGTCAAGAAAGGAGGAAGCAAGATGTGATCTTCAGCTTCCTTATGGAAGAGGTATGTGAGCTTGTTAAATATACTTGTGATGTGTGGGAAGTGAACAGGAAGCCAGAAAGATGGAAGGGAGGTACAAGCTGTAAGAGGGGAAGGTTGGGAAAACTTTCTAAGGAGTGGTTAATGAAGAGAAGGGTATGGAGAAAGGATAGCGAGTCTGAGCACTTAAGTGGCAGGATGAGTGTAATCTTGAAGAGAATCAAGGATGCACTTCAGCAGATGGTTATAGGAGAGTGTTCATACTCAGCTTACATGGGAGAAACAGTAGGAGACAGTGCGGATATGAGAGGAATGGATACCAAGAGGGCAGATGAGTGTGTGACAAAGGAGGAATGGGATGAGTTGGTTAAGCATGTGTATGCTTTGGCTACGACCCGGAGTCTGGGTGCTCCTGCCAAAGCATCCACATCTAAACCCATCATCATTGACTCTGGAGCAACACACCACATGATCAGTGACAAGAGACTAATCAGTGAGGTTAAAGCAGCAACAGGGAGTGTCATGATAGCCAATGGTACCAGGATCCCAATAGAAGGAGTGGGAAACCTCAAGCTGTTTGAGAAGAACTCCACTGCCTTCTACCTACCTCAGTTTACATCCAATCTAATCTCAGTTAAGAAGGCTACAGTTGATCTGGATTGTCAAGTAGTTTTCAGACCAAATGAAGTTGAGTTCCAGGATTTGAAGACTGGAAGGGTTATTGGCAGAGGAGACAGCAAGCATCAGCTCTATCATCTCCAAACAACTGAGGCGCCTAGTCCTGTGGAGTCTGTGTGTTTAAGCAGCACAACGGATAGGTGTGATAATCTCACATGGCATGCAAGGCTGGGACATCCTCATGCCAAGGCAATTGAACTGATTCTACCAAGTATGGCGTTCAATCACTTGGAGTGTGAAGCTTGTATACTTGGAAAGCACTGTAGGACTGTCTTCCCAACATCAGAAACCAGATATGAGAATTGCTTTGATCTGGTGCATTCAGACGTGTGGACAGCTCCCTGTATGTCTAGAGACAGCCATAAGTACTTTGTGACTTTCATTGATGAGAAGTCAAAGTACACATGGATCACCATGATTCCCTCCAAAGACAGAGTCCTAGAAGCCTTCATGAACTTCCAAGCATATGTTACTAATCAGTACAATGCCACTGTGAAGATTCTGAGGTCTGATAATGGAGGAGAATACACTAGCAATGCTTTCAAGAGTCATCTTGCAAAGCATGGGATTGTGCAACAAACTAGCTGTCCTTACACACCACAACAAAATGGGGTGGCTGAGAGGAAGAACAGACATTTGATGGAGGTTGCGAGATCAATCATGTTCCACATGAATGTCCCTAAGAGGTTTTGGAGTGATGCTGTTCAGACTGCTTGCTATCTCATCAATAGAGTGCCAACCCGTGTCTTGAAGAAACTGTCTCCCTTTGAAGTATTGAACAAGACCAAGCCACACATTGATCATTTGAGAGTCTTTGGGTGCTTATGTTATGTGATGATTCCCGGAGAAAGAAGGAACAAGCTAGAAGCAAAGAGTACTAAAGCTATGTTCATTGGGTACTCAATCACTCAGAAAGGCTACAAATGTTATGATCCAATAACTAGGAGGGTTATGGTATCTAGAGAAGTGAAGTTTGTTGAGTCTAAAGGGTATTATGAGGAGAAGAAATGGGAAGACCTAGAGGATCTGTCCCGAGCTCCATCAGAGAAGGCAACAACATTGAGGGTGTTGTTGGAGAGGCTAGGGATAGGATTATCCCAAGATCAGGAACCAGGAAGAACAGGACCTACTAATCAAGCTGGAGAAGCTGGAGGAACAACTCCTCTTGATCATGAGAGGGGGAATGGATCTGAATCAGGGGAGCAGGAGCATAACCAAGAGGATTCAGGTCAGCATGATCAGGAGGAGACACAGGAAGTAGAGAGTGGAGCTCAGTCAGGTGGAAATGAGCAGGGAGAACCTGCTGGAAATGAGCAGGGAGAACCTACTGGTTTAAGAGAGGAAGCACAAGAGAATGTTCAGGCTGAAGAACAGGTTGAGACCTTGCGGAGGAGCACAAGGATAAGGAGGGATCCTTCCAACTGGGTAAACACGAGAGTGTACTACAATGCCCAGGCTGTGGAGCATCCCTCTCAAGCCATGTGTTCCTTTGCTGAGTTTCCAGAAGAGCACATGGTGTTTATGTGTAACTTGGATGAGAATGAGATACCAAGATCTTATGAAGAAGCTATGAAGCACAAGGTTTGGAGAGATTCAGTAGGAGATGAAAGGGATGCAATGATCAGGAATGACACTTGGTATGAGAGTGAATTACCTAGAGGGAAGAAGGCAGTTTCAAGCAGATGGATCTTCACCATTAAATATCTTGCAAATGGGGAGATAGATAGGCACAAGACCAGGCTGGTTGCAAGAGGATTTACACAGACTTATGGAGAAGATTACATTGATACTTTTGCACCAGTGGCCAAGCTTCACACAATTCGAATTGTGTTATCCATTGCAACAAACTTGGAGTGGGATTTGTGGCAGATGGATGTGAAGAATGCTTTCCTGCAAGGTGAGCTAGAAGATGAGGTATATATGCTTCCTCCTCCTGGTCTTGAGCATCTAGTAAAGCCAGGAAATGTTTTGAGATTGAAGAAAGCTATATATGGGTTGAAGCAGTCTCCTAGAGCCTGGTACAGGAAGCTGAGTACAACACTCAATGGGAGAGGGTTCAGGAAGTCTGAACTAGATCACACACTCTTCACACTGGTCGGGCCATCAGGGATCATTGTGATTCTAGTGTATGTGGATGATTTGATTATCACAGGGAGTGATAAGGCTGGGATTAAAGCCACTAAAGAGTTTCTCAGGTCAGTATTTGATATCAAAGACTTGGGAGAGATGAAGTATTTCTTGGGGATTGAGATATGCAGATCAAAGGAGGATTTGTTCATGTCTCAAAGGAAGTATGCAATGGATATGCTAAAGGAAGCTGATGTGCTTGACGATTACAAGACCTGATATATGCTTTGCAGTGAATCAAGTGAGCCAGCATATGCAGGCACCAAAGGTTCATCATTGGAAGATGGTTGATAGGATACTGAGGTATTTGAGTGGCACGTCTGGTCAAGGAGTTTGGATGGGTTGTAATGGCAGTACAGAAGTGGTTGGATATTGTGATGCTGATTGGGCAGGAGATAGAGTGGACAGGAGATCAACTACTGGGTATTGTACATTCATTGGAGGGAACTTGGTCACTTGGAAGAGTAAGAAGCAGAAGGTTATCTCCTGTTCAAGTGCTGAAGCTGAGTATAGAGCCATGTTGAAGCTGACAAACGAGTTGGTGTGGATCAAGGGGATCTTGAAGCATTTGGAGATTGAGCAGAGTACTCCTATGACAATGCATTGTGACAATCAAGCAGCTATCCACATTGCTTCTAACTCAGTCTTTCATGAGAGGACGAAGCATATAGAAGTTGATTGTCACAAGGTGAGGCAGATGATTATACTTGGAGTGATATTGCCATGTTATACAAGAAGTGAAGATCAGCTTGCAGATGTGTTTACTAAGGCAGCGAGAGTAAAGACAATGGAGTCCATACTATCAAGACTTGGACTCATTGATCTTACTCCTAGGAGCTGAGCCCCTTAACCATGGAGTCTCCACTCTTTTTCCCTCATCAAGGTTTTATCCCATTGGGTTTTCCTTGGTGAGGTTTTTAATGAGGGAGGTCTTCATGGTTTCCAAGCTTGACTTGTTCTACATGGTCAAGCTTGAGGGGGAGTGTTGAGATGAGGAGATGAAGAGTGGATACATGGATAGAGGAAGGGATTTGGAGCAGGCAGTAACTTGGAGATTTACCACAGTAACTTTATTGTTACTGTGGTAACTGAGTTAAAAGACTTGGGAAGTTACCTTGCATCTATGTGAAGAGTGAATCACGCCAGGAGGAGTCTGAATAAGCAAGGAGGAGTTTGGATAAGGTCTGGTCAAGGCTAGAGAGCTTTAGACAGGCTGGCACCAGCTGGAAAGCTAAAGCAAGATGCCCAAGCATGTGAGGAACCTTATTGGCTAGTTTAAATCAAGCATCTTTGACTACACATGCTTCTTATCCTAGCTAGAGTGAACCTGGACGAATTGATGTATCCCTAATCTATATGTGTTGTAAACTCTCTCATTAATCAATCTAATGGAGTTTTGAGTCTCTCTCTATTCTCTCACTAAAATCTCTTAATCTCTTTAATCTTTTCATCTGATTATCCTGGATTAGTTGAATCATGCTCTAATACACAAAAGTGTATACTCAGTTTGACCATCAGTTTGTGGATGACATGTAGTAGAGAACAAGAGCTTAGTGCCTAACTTAGACCATAGAGTCTTCCAAAAATAACTAAGAAATTTGGTATCTCTATCAGAAACTATGGTTCTAGGCATGCCATGAATGCGCACAATCTCTTTAAAGAACAGGTTAGCAACATGTATTGCATCATCAGTTTTATGGCAAGCAATGAAATGTGCCATTTTAGAAAACCTATCAACAACTACAAAGATGGAGTCCTTACCTGTCTTAGTCCTCGGCAAACCCACAACAAAATCCATAGATATATCATTCCAAGGGTGAGTAGGAATAGGTAAAGGAGTATACAAACCGTGAGGTTGAATCTTTGACTTAGCTGCTTTGCAAGTTGCACACCTCCCACAGATTCTCTCAACATCTCGTTTCATGTGTGGCCAAAAGAAGTGATCCTGCAAAACTTTAAGAGTCTTGGCAATACCAAAATGTCCCATTAAGCTTCCTCCATGGGATTCCCTGACAAATAGATCTCTCAAAGAACAGTTAGGCACACACAATCTATTATCATAGAATAAGAATCCCTCTTGCCTAAAGTAATGTCCAGCAGCATATTTTTCACACAATTTATAAGCCTCTTGAAAGTCAGAATCAGTTGCATACATTTCTTTAAGCTGTTCAAATCCTAGCAACTTAGCATCAAGAGTATTCAAGAGAACATACCTTCTGGATAGTGCATCCGCAACTATATTTTCCTTACCTTGTTTGTACTTGATCACATAAGGGAAGGTTTCAATGAATTCTACCCATCTGGCGTGCCTCTTGCTGAGTTTGTTCTGGCCTTTAAGGTACTTGAGAGACTCATGATCAGTGTGAATGACAAACTCCTTGGGCCATAGGTAATGCTGCCATGTCTGCAAAGCCCTCACCAAAGCATAGAGTTCCTTGTCATAAGTAGCATAGTTGAGAGTTGCTCCTCCAAGTTTCTCACTGAAATATGCTATGGGTCTCTTTTCCTGCATAAGAACAGCACCAATTCCAATTCCTGAAGCATCACATTCAATTTCAAAAGTTTTATTGAAATCAGGAAGTATAAGAAGAGGGGCATTAGTAAGCTTCTCTTTTAGGCATTGAAAGGCAAGTTCTTGTGCTTCTCCCCATTTGAATCCAACTTCTTTCTTGATCACCTCAGTCAATGGAGCTGCTATGGTGCTAAAGTCTTTCACAAACCGTCGGTAGAAGCCAGCTAATCCATGGAAGCTTCGCACTTCACTGATGGTTTTAGGAATCGGCCACTCTTGTATTGCTTTCACCTTCTCTTGATCTACCTTTACCCCATCTGCACTCACAACAAAGCCTAAAAAGACCAAGTTATCCGTACAGAAAGTGCATTTCTTAAGATTAGCAAATAGCTTTTCTTTCCTCAAGACATCAAGAACAGTTCTAAGATGTTTTATATGCTCTTCTAAACTCTTAGAGTAGACAAGGATATCATCAAAGTAAACTACCACAAACAATCCTATAAAAGATCTAAGCACATGATTCATCAATCTCATAAAAGTACTAGGAGCATTAGTTAAGCCAAAAGGCATCACTAACCACTCATACAAACCATGCTTAGTTTTAAAAGCTGTTTTCCACTCATCTCCTTCTTTCATTCTAATTTGATGATACCCACTCTTCAAATCTATCTTAGAAAAAATGCTAGAGCCATGCAATTCATCAAGCATATCATCTAATCTAGGAATAGGGTGGCGATACTTCACTGTTATGTTGTTGATTGCTCTACAATCAACACACATGCGCCAGCTCCCATCTTTCTTGGGCACAAGGAGCACTGGTACGGCACATGGACTCATGCTCTCACGGATATGGCCTTTCTCCATCAGTTCCTCAACCTGCCTCTGAAGCTCCTTAGTCTCAACTGGATTAGTTCTGTATGCTGGCCTGTTAGGAAGAGTAGATCCTGGCACAAAATCAATCTGGTGCTCAATCCCACGTATAGGAGGCAAACCGATTGGATTATCTTCAGGAAACACATCTTCAAAGTCCTGTAAAAGAGCTGACACCTCACTCGGATACTCCGGTGTAAAATTAGTTAGATTCAAGAGAGTTTCCTTAAACACAAGCAAAAGAATAGGCTGATTAGAGTAAAGAGATCTTTTGATGTCACCAATCTTGGCATAGAAGTTGTGCTGCTTGGGTTGCTCGGGTTTGAGATCTATTTCTTTCTTCTTCTGAAGCTGCAACTGATCTTGGTGCACTTCCTTAGGAGTGAGAGGCACCAAAATAGTCTTCTTGCCATTGAACTCAAAAGAGTGCTTATTAGTAAAGCCATCATGTGTAACTCTCCTATCAAACTGCCACGGCCTTCCAAGTAAGATATGACTTGCTTCCATTGGTATCACATCACAGAGTATCTCATCTTCATATCTCCCAATGGACAAAGGTATAGAGACTTGTGTGGAGACCCTCATCTCACCTTCTTCGTTAAGCCACTGCAGCCGGTAAGGTTTAGGGTGTTTTTGAGTTTTCAAACCAAGCTTCTTCACCATTGTCTCGCTAGCAACATTAACACAGCTTCCACCATCAATGATCAGACTGCATATCTTTCCTTGAACCATGCAGCGTGAGTAGAACAAGTTTTCTCTCTGCTCAAGCTCCTCGGTTTTATTTTGCAAGCTGAGAGTTCTCCTTGCAACCAACAATCTCCCTCGCACTGGTTCTTCTTCATATTCTTCCTCGGAATGCTCCTGATCAGTCTCAAGCTTCTCATCCTCAGATTCAAATTCTCCATTCTCCAAGAGGATCATAACTCGTTTGTTGGTGCACTCGTTTGCGTAATGCCCACGTCCTTGGCATTTGAAACACTTAACATCTCTGGTCCGAGAAGAAGTAGCTTCAGCTTTCCCTTTGTCTTTGTCTTTGGCAAAAATGCTGCCTGGCTTTGTTTCTTCTTTCTGCTGAGACTTGTTCTCCTTTTGATATGCTGGTTTCTCGTCTTTAACTTGCTGATACTTGCTGGTACCGTAGCTTCCACGTGAATGATGCTTCCTCTTAATCTGTTGCTCCACCAGAATTGCTTTATGCAACATTTCTTCCAACTCAACATAGTGCTGCATCTCCACATTGTCTTGTATCTCACGGTTAAGTCCTCCAAGAAACCGTGCCATAGTAGCCTCTCTATCCTCTGATATACAAGCTCTCAACATTAACAATTCCATCTCTTGGAAATACTCTTCTACAGATCGCGATCCTTGTGTGAGCCTTCTCAATCTCTGATGAAGATCACGATGGTAATGGCTTGGCACAAACCTCCTGCGCATTGCTGCTTTCATCTCTGCCCATGTCTCAATAGGAAACTCTCCATTGCGCCGCTTGTTTGTAACCAATTGATCCCACCAGCTCAAAGCGTAATCGTAGAACTCGGTAGCAGCCACTTGAATTTTCTTAAGCTCCGTGTAGTGTTGACAGTTAAAAACCAGCTCAATCTTTTTCTCCCACTCAAGATAAGCATCTGGATCAGCTTTGCCATGGAAAGGAGGGATTTTCAGCTTTACTCCCGCGAGTTCATTGCGTTGCCAGTGATCACGTCTGTGTCTACGGTCACTACGGCTGCTGTGTCTAGAATCTGAGCTGTGTCGATTTCTTTCATAGTAGTTATCAGTCTCCTCTGAACCCTCATGCTCACGTCTAGCCTGTGTGCGTCGATTCTGCCTTGGTTCACGTCTAGGTTCTGAAGATTGCGCATCAAGCTCTTCGCGGAAAGTACCCAATCTTGTTTCCATCATCGTACTCATACGGCGAGTCAAAGCTTCAAGCAAAGCTTTATGCTCGAGGCTAACTCCTTCATCTTCCTCCGCGTTAATAGACATAGTACCTGAGACAACCAAAAAGATTCAACCAGTAAGAAGTTCACAGAAAAATTAAAATAGAATCGCAAAAGGAAACAAACACGAAAAGGAAACTTAAACAACACGGATCAGGTTCAATTTCAATCTCTTTCCACACTTAACAGATAGATCCGGTTCAACAGATGAAGTTATGTTTCAACAATCACAGATTCAATAGTATAAGATCAGATCGACTCAAGTAACTCAAACAACTTATGGATCTAGAAATCTCGAAAGCGTAATCCACAAGAATATGAATGGTCTTTTTAGAAACCTTTATAAAAACGCTGCGATCGATCAGATTTGAATCAAACATAAACAGATCTAGCAAAAGTTATGAAGTAGATGAACAGATCCACACGAAAAATTGAGTAAACAAGAACTTCCCTAGCCAGAGTTGCTCTGATACCACATAATACACTCCTAGGATGCTTCTCTGGATAGTTGGGGATAGATCCTTGCAAGAACGAATCAGAGACTCAAGTTCTTCAAGGTTTGTGGAATGAATGGTGACACAAAGAGTTGTGAAAGGACTCCTTGATACTCCTAGATGCCTAATCCGGATATGACACACCGAAGAAGAGATCCTTAGGTTGTTGGATACTACTCACCAACAAGATCACTCGCCGACTTGATAACAAGAAGAAGAGAGAACAAAGAAAAGGTTTTGATGAAAAGATAACTTGATTGCTACTAGGGTTTTCGGATGTGGTTTATATAGTGAGGCTTGTACACACACAAGCTCACGGAAACCTAAAGAGAACAGGCTCCCTTTGGTTTAAATAAAAATGAAAGACATAAGGTTTTAAAAGACATAAGTTTTATAAGGCATTATAAGCTAAACCGGGATCATCAAATGAGAGATGTGAAAGTAACATATGGCCTCATTAAAAACCTATCTTTGGAAAACCCAGTGGGACAAAACCAAAGACAGGAAAAAAGAGCACACATATGCTACTTGCTCATTTGATGATCATGTAGAAAAAGAAATGGCTTGGATAGTGGTGAGTGTGTCTTGATTGATCCAGCTTCCTTCAAGACCTTCTTCTTGCTTCCAGGCTATCATGAGTAATCCTCCAATGGCTTGCTTGATTTGTTTACTCTTGGAACGAGTGATAGGACCTTCTGGTATAGCTAGGACATCTTCATCAGCTGGATCATCTATCGTCTCATTGTCTTCTTTATCTGACTGGTCCATGATCACATCATCCCCTCCCTCTTGAAAAGGATTTGTCCTCAAATCAAGCTCATCTGCAACAAAAGGAATCAAGTCAGTAACATTGAAACTGTTGCTTATATCATACTTACCTTGAAGATCAAGCTTGTAGGCATTGTTATTGATCCTTTGGGTGATCTCAAAAGGACCGTCTATCCGCGGCATCAGCTTAGATTTTCTTTCATTTGGGAACCTCTCCTTGCGCAAATGCACCCAAACTCTATCACCTACATCAAAGATCATTTCTCGCTTGCCCTTGTTTGCTCTCTTAGCATACTGCTTTGTCTTCTCAACAATGTTCTTTCTAGCTTTCTCGTGGATCTGTTGCACCAACTCTGCCTTCTTTTTCCCATCCATACTGACCCTTGCACACTCAGGTAAAGGCATTAGATCCAAAGGAGAGATGGGATTGAACCCATAAACAATTTCAAAAGGAGAATACTTAGATGCAGAATGCTGAGCATGATTATAAGCAAATTCACAGTGTGGCAAGTATTCTTCCCATGATTTCAAGTTCTTTTTAATGAATGCACGCAAGAGAGTTCCAAGAGTTCTATTAACTACCTCAGTGTTGAGATGAGGAGATGAAGAGTGGATACATGGATAGAGGAAGGGATTTGGAGCAGGCAGTAACTTGGAGATTTACCACAGTAACTTTATTGTTACTGTGGTAACTGAGTTAAAAGACTTGGGAAGTTACCTTGCATCTATGTGAAGAGTGAATCACGCCAGGAGGAGTCTGAATAAGCAAGGAGGAGTTTGGATAAGGTCTGGTCAAGGCTAGAGAGCTTTAGACAGGCTGGCACCAGCTGGAAAGCTAAAGCAAGATGCCCAAGCATGTGAGGAACCTTATTGGCTAGTTTAAATCAAGCATCTTTGACTACACATGCTTCTTATCCTAGCTAGAGTGAACCTGGACGAATTGATGTATCCCTAATCTATATGTGTTGTAAACTCTCTCATTAATCAATCTAATGGAGTTTTGAGTCTCTCTCTATTCTCTCACTAAAATCTCTTAATCTCTTTAATCTTTTCATCTGATTATCCTGGATTAGTTGAATCATGCTCTAATACACAAAAGTGTATATGGTATCAGAGCCAGGTTGCGCAAAGTGGGAGAGTGTGATTCTTTTTTCTTAAAATTATTGAGTGTTCTTGAGTGTTCTTGGTGTTGTTAACTTCTGGGTTTCATTATCTTGGTGGCGTGAGAGGTTCTGGTGAATCCAAATCATCTCAACATGGAAATGGAGCACAGACCTGAGTCAACTGTGAAGACTGAAGAGGAGAGGCATGGCGAGTGGTCAAGGTGGGCTAAAAGAGCTTTGGAAAGCTGTGGGTTATGGAGTAGTCATGGAAAGGGGAAACCTTTCATGGAAATGGCTACTGAAGAAGGTCAGACAAGAGGTCTGAAGCTGGGAAATGAAGTTGTTCAAGGAAACACTACAAAGAGTGAGATTGAAGCAACTTTAGGCAAGTCCAAGCTTGTGAGAGTCGTTGAGGACAGAGGGGTGATCCGCGGCTTGAGACAAGGAAAGGATGAGTGTTATCAGCTTGTGGGAAGGCTGAGAGAAGTGTGGTCAGAGCTAGATGTGGTGAAGACACACACATCAAATCCGAGATGTAGTCAAGAAAGGAGGAAGCAAGATGTGATCTTCAGCTTCCTTATGGAAGAGGTATGTGAGCTTGTTAAATATACTTGTGATGTGTGGGAAATGAACAGGAAGCCAGAAAGATGGAAGGGAGGTACAAGCTGTAAGAGGGGAAGGTTGGGAAAACTTTCTAAGGAGTGGTTAATGAAGAGAAGGGTATGGAGAAAGGATAGCGAGTCTGAGCACTTAAGTGGCAGGATGAGTGTAATCTTGAAGAGAATCAAGGATGCACTTCAGCAGATGGTTATAGGAGAGTGTTCATACTCAGCTTACATGGGAGAAACAGTAGGAGACAGTGCGGATATGAGAGGAATGGATACCAAGAGGGCAGATGAGTGTGTGACAAAGGAGGAATGGGATGAGTTGGTTAAGCATGTGTATGCTTTGGCTACGACCCGGAGTCTGGGTGCTCCTGCCAAAGCATCCACATCTAAACCCATCATCATTGACTCTGGAGCAACACACCACATGATCAGTGACAAGAGACTAATCAGTGAGGTTAAAGCAGCAACAGGGAGTGTCATGATAGCCAATGGTACCAGGATCCCAATAGAAGGAGTGGGAAACCTCAAGCTGTTTGAGAAGAACTCCACTGCCTTCTACCTACCTCAGTTTACATCCAATCTAATCTCAGTTAAGAAGGCTACAGTTGATCTGGATTGTCAAGTAGTTTTCAGACCAAATGAAGTTGAGTTCCAGGATTTGAAGACTGGAAGGGTTATTGGCAGAGGAGACAGCAAGCATCAGCTCTATCATCTCCAAACAACTGAGGCGCCTAGTCCTGTGGAGTCTGTGTGTTTAAGCAGCACAACGGATAGGTGTGATAATCTCACATGGCATGCAAGGCTGGGACATCCTCATGCCAAGGCAATTGAACTGATTCTACCAAGTATGGCGTTCAATCACTTGGAGTGTGAAGCTTGTATACTTGGAAAGCACTGTAGGACTGTCTTCCCAACATCAGAAACCAGATATGAGAATTGCTTTGATCTGGTGCATTCAGACGTGTGGACAGCTCCCTGTATGTCTAGAGACAGCCATAAGTACTTTGTGACTTTCATTGATGAGAAGTCAAAGTACACATGGATCACCATGATTCCCTCCAAAGACAGAGTCCTAGAAGCCTTCATGAACTTCCAAGCATATGTTACTAATCAGTACAATGCCACTGTGAAGATTCTGAGGTCTGATAATGGAGGAGAATACACTAGCAATGCTTTCAAGAGTCATCTTGCAAAGCATGGGATTGTGCAACAAACTAGCTGTCCTTACACACCACAACAAAATGGGGTGGCTGAGAGGAAGAACAGACATTTGATGGAGGTTGCGAGATCAATCATGTTCCACATGAATGTCCCTAAGAGGTTTTGGAGTGATGCTGTTCAGACTGCTTGCTATCTCATCAATAGAGTGCCAACCCGTGTCTTGAAGAAACTGTCTCCCTTTGAAGTATTGAACAAGACCAAGCCACACATTGATCATTTGAGAGTCTTTGGGTGCTTATGTTATGTGATGATTCCCGGAGAAAGAAGGAACAAGCTAGAAGCAAAGAGTACTAAAGCTATGTTCATTGGGTACTCAATCACTCAGAAAGGCTACAAATGTTATGATCCAATAACTAGGAGGGTTATGGTATCTAGAGAAGTGAAGTTTGTTGAGTCTAAAGGGTATTATGAGGAGAAGAAATGGGAAGACCTAGAGGATCTGTCCCGAGCTCCATCAGAGAAGGCAACAACATTGAGGGTGTTGTTGGAGAGGCTAGGGATAGGATTATCCCAAGATCAGGAACCAGGAAGAACAGGACCTACTAATCAAGCTGGAGAAGCTGGAGGAACAACTCCTCTTGATCATGAGAGGGGGAATGGATCTGAATCAGGGGAGCAGGAGCATAACCAAGAGGATTCAGGTCAGCATGATCAGGAGGAGACACAGGAAGTAGAGAGTGGAGCTCAGTCAGGTGGAAATGAGCAGGGAGAACCTGCTGGAAATGAGCAGGGAGAACCTACTGGTTTAAGAGAGGAAGCACAAGAGAATGTTCAGGCTGAAGAACAGGTTGAGACCTTGCGGAGGAGCACAAGGATAAGGAGGGATCCTTCCAACTGGGTAAACACGAGAGTGTACTACAATGCCCAGGCTGTGGAGCATCCCTCTCAAGCCATGTGTTCCTTTGCTGAGTTTCCAGAAGAGCACATGGTGTTTATGTGTAACTTGGATGAGAATGAGATACCAAGATCTTATGAAGAAGCTATGAAGCACAAGGTTTGGAGAGATTCAGTAGGAGATGAAAGGGATGCAATGATCAGGAATGACACTTGGTATGAGAGTGAATTACCTAGAGGGAAGAAGGCAGTTTCAAGCAGATGGATCTTCACCATTAAATATCTTGCAAATGGGGAGATAGATAGGCACAAGACCAGGCTGGTTGCAAGAGGATTTACACAGACTTATGGAGAAGATTACATTGATACTTTTGCACCAGTGGCCAAGCTTCACACAATTCGAATTGTGTTATCCATTGCAACAAACTTGGAGTGGGATTTGTGGCAGATGGATGTGAAGAATGCTTTCCTGCAAGGTGAGCTAGAAGATGAGGTATATATGCTTCCTCCTCCTGGTCTTGAGCATCTAGTAAAGCCAGGAAATGTTTTGAGATTGAAGAAAGCTATATATGGGTTGAAGCAGTCTCCTAGAGCCTGGTACAGGAAGCTGAGTACAACACTCAATGGGAGAGGGTTCAGGAAGTCTGAACTAGATCACACACTCTTCACACTGGTCGGGCCATCAGGGATCATTGTGATTCTAGTGTATGTGGATGATTTGATTATCACAGGGAGTGATAAGGCTGGGATTAAAGCCACTAAAGAGTTTCTCAGGTCAGTATTTGATATCAAAGACTTGGGAGAGATGAAGTATTTCTTGGGGATTGAGATATGCAGATCAAAGGAGGATTTGTTCATGTCTCAAAGGAAGTATGCAATGGATATGCTAAAGGAAGCTGATGTGCTTGACGATTACAAGACCTGATATATGCTTTGCAGTGAATCAAGTGAGCCAGCATATGCAGGCACCAAAGGTTCATCATTGGAAGATGGTTGATAGGATACTGAGGTATTTGAGTGGCACGTCTGGTCAAGGAGTTTGGATGGGTTGTAATGGCAGTACAGAAGTGGTTGGATATTGTGATGCTGATTGGGCAGGAGATAGAGTGGACAGGAGATCAACTACTGGGTATTGTACATTCATTGGAGGGAACTTGGTCACTTGGAAGAGTAAGAAGCAGAAGGTTATCTCCTGTTCAAGTGCTGAAGCTGAGTATAGAGCCATGTTGAAGCTGACAAACGAGTTGGTGTGGATCAAGGGGATCTTGAAGCATTTGGAGATTGAGCAGAGTACTCCTATGACAATGCATTGTGACAATCAAGCAGCTATCCACATTGCTTCTAACTCAGTCTTTCATGAGAGGACGAAGCATATAGAAGTTGATTGTCACAAGGTGAGGCAGATGATTATACTTGGAGTGATATTGCCATGTTATACAAGAAGTGAAGATCAGCTTGCAGATGTGTTTACTAAGGCAGCGAGAGTAAAGACAATGGAGTCCATACTATCAAGACTTGGACTCATTGATCTTACTCCTAGGAGCTGAGCCCCTTAACCATGGAGTCTCCACTCTTTTTCCCTCATCAAGGTTTTATCCCATTGGGTTTTCCTTGGTGAGGTTTTTAATGAGGGAGGTCTTCATGGTTTCCAAGCTTGACTTGTTCTACATGGTCAAGCTTGAGGGGGAGTGTTGAGATGAGGAGATGAAGAGTGGATACATGGATAGAGGAAGGGATTTGGAGCAGGCAGTAACTTGGAGATTTACCACAGTAACTTTATTGTTACTGTGGTAACTGAGTTAAAAGACTTGGGAAGTTACCTTGCATCTATGTGAAGAGTGAATCACGCCAGGAGGAGTCTGAATAAGCAAGGAGGAGTTTGGATAAGGTCTGGTCAAGGCTAGAGAGCTTTAGACAGGCTGGCACCAGCTGGAAAGCTAAAGCAAGATGCCCAAGCATGTGAGGAACCTTATTGGCTAGTTTAAATCAAGCATCTTTGACTACACATGCTTCTTATCCTAGCTAGAGTGAACCTGGACGAATTGATGTATCCCTAATCTATATGTGTTGTAAACTCTCTCATTAATCAATCTAATGGAGTTTTGAGTCTCTCTCTATTCTCTCACTAAAATCTCTTAATCTCTTTAATCTTTTCATCTGATTATCCTGGATTAGTTGAATCATGCTCTAATACACAAAAGTGTATACTCAGTTTGACCATCAGTTTGTGGATGACATGTAGTAGAGAACAAGAGCTTAGTGCCTAACTTAGACCATAGAGTCTTCCAAAAATAACTAAGAAATTTGGTATCTCTATCAGAAACTATGGTTCTAGGCATGCCATGAATGCGCACAATCTCTTTAAAGAACAGGTTAGCAACATGTATTGCATCATCAGTTTTATGGCAAGCAATGAAATGTGCCATTTTAGAAAACCTATCAACAACTACAAAGATGGAGTCCTTACCTGTCTTAGTCCTCGGCAAACCCACAACAAAATCCATAGATATATCATTCCAAGGGTGAGTAGGAATAGGTAAAGGAGTATACAAACCGTGAGGTTGAATCTTTGACTTAGCTGCTTTGCAAGTTGCACACCTCCCACAGATTCTCTCAACATCTCGTTTCATGTGTGGCCAAAAGAAGTGATCCTGCAAAACTTTAAGAGTCTTGGCAATACCAAAATGTCCCATTAAGCTTCCTCCATGGGATTCCCTGACAAATAGATCTCTCAAAGAACAGTTAGGCACACACAATCTATTATCATAGAATAAGAATCCTTCTTGCCTAAAGTAATGTCCAGCAGCATATTTTTCACACAATTTATAAGCCTCTTGAAAGTCAGAATCAGTTGCATACATTTCTTTAAGCTGTTCAAATCCTAGCAACTTAGCATCAAGAGTATTCAAGAGAACATACCTTCTGGATAGTGCATCCGCAACTATATTTTCCTTACCTTGTTTGTACTTGATCACATAAGGGAAGGTTTCAATGAATTCTACCCATCTGGCGTGCCTCTTGCTGAGTTTGTTCTGGCCTTTAAGGTACTTGAGAGACTCATGATCAGTGTGAATGACAAACTCCTTGGGCCATAGGTAATGCTGCCATGTCTGCAAAGCCCTCACCAAAGCATAGAGTTCCTTGTCATAAGTAGCATAGTTGAGAGTTGCTCCTCCAAGTTTCTCACTGAAATATGCTATGGGTCTCTTTTCCTGCATAAGAACAGCACCAATTCCAATTCCTGAAGCATCACATTCAATTTCAAAAGTTTTATTGAAATCAGGAAGTATAAGAAGAGGGGCATTAGTAAGCTTCTCTTTTAGGCATTGAAAGGCAAGTTCTTGTGCTTCTCCCCATTTGAATCCAACTTCTTTCTTGATCACCTCAGTCAATGGAGCTGCTATGGTGCTAAAGTCTTTCACAAACCGTCGGTAGAAGCCAGCTAATCCATGGAAGCTTCGCACTTCACTGATGGTTTTAGGAATCGGCCACTCTTGTATTGCTTTCACCTTCTCTTGATCTACCTTTACCCCATCTGCACTCACAATAAAGCCTAAAAAGACCAAGTTATCCGTACAGAAAGTGCATTTCTTAAGATTAGCAAATAGCTTTTCTTTCCTCAAGACATCAAGAACAGTTCTAAGATGTTTTATATGCTCTTCTAAACTCTTAGAGTAGACAAGGATATCATCAAAGTAAACTACCACAAACAATCCTATAAAAGATCTAAGCACATGATTCATCAATCTCATAAAAGTACTAGGAGCATTAGTGAAGCCAAAAGGCATCACTAACCACTCATACAAACCATGCTTAGTTTTAAAAGCTGTTTTCCACTCATCTCCTTCTATCATTCTAATTTGATGATACCCACTCTTCAAATCTATCTTAGAAAAAATGCTAGAGCCATGCAATTCATCAAGCATATCATCTAATCTAGGAATAGGGTGGCGATACTTCACTGTTATGTTGTTGATTGCTCTACAATCAACACACATGCGCCAGCTCCCATCTTTCTTGGGCACAAGGAGCACTGGTACGGCACATGGACTCATGCTCTCACGGATATGGCCTTTCTCCATCAGTTCCTCAACCTGCCTCTGAAGCTCCTTAGTCTCAACTGGATTAGTTCTGTATGCTGGCCTGTTAGGAAGAGTAGATCCTGGCACAAAATCAATCTGGTGCTCAATCCCACGTATAGGAGGCAAACCGATTGGATTATCTTCAGGAAACACATCTTCAAAGTCCTGTAAAAGAGCTGACACCTCACTCGGATACTCCGGTGTAAAATTAGTTAGATTCAAGAGAGTTTCCTTAAACACAAGCAAAAGAATAGGCTGATTAGAGTAAAGAGATCTTTTGATGTCACCAATCTTGGCATAGAAGTTGTGCTGCTTGGGTTGCTCGGGTTTGAGATCTATTTCTTTCTTCTTCTGAAGCTGCAACTGATCTTGGTGCACTTCCTTAGGAGTGAGAGGCACCAAAATAGTCTTCTTGCCATTGAACTCAAAAGAGTGCTTATTAGTAAAGCCATCATGTGTAACTCTCCTATCAAACTGCCACGGCCTTCCAAGTAAGATATGACTTGCTTCCATTGGTATCACATCACAGAGTATCTCATCTTCATATCTCCCAATGGACAAAGGTATAGAGACTTGTGTGGAGACCCTCATCTCACCTTCTTCGTTAAGCCACTGCAGCGGTAAGGTTTAGGGTGTTTTTGAGTTTTCAAACCAAGCTTCTTCACCATTGTCTCGCTAGCAACATTAACACAGCTTCCACCATCAATGATCAGACTGCATATCTTTCCTGAACATGCAGCGTGAGTAGAACAAGTTTTTCTCTTGCTCAAGCTCCTCGGTTTATTTTGCAAGCTGAGAGTTCTCCTTGCAACCAACAATCTCCCTCGCACTGGTTCTTCTTCATATTCTCCTCGAATGCTCCTGATCAGTCTCAAGCTTCTCATCCTCAGATTCAAATTCTCCATTCTCCAAGAGGATCATAACTCGTTTGTTGGTGCAACTCGTTTGCGTAATGCCCACGTCCTTGGCATTTGAAACACTTAACATCTCTGGTCCGAGAAGAAGTAGCTTCAGCTTTCCCTTGTCTTTGTCTTTGGCAAAAATGCTGCCTGGCTTTGTTTCTTCTTTCTGCTGAGACTTGTTCTCCTTTTGATATGCTGGTTTCTCGTCTTTAACTTGCTGATACTTGCTGGTACCGTAGCTTCCACGTGAATGATGCTTCCTCTTAATCTGTTGCTCCACCAGAATTTTTGCAACATTTCTTCCAACTCAACATAGTGCTGCATCTCCACATTGTCTTGTATCTCACGGTTAAGTCCTCCAAGAAACCGTGCCATAGTAGCCTCTCTATCCTCTGATACAAGCTCTCAACATTAACAATTCCATCTCTTGGAAATACTCTTCTACAGATCGCGATCCTTGTGGAGCCTTCTCAATCTCTGATGAAGATCACGATGGTAATGGCTTGGCACAAACCTCCTGCGCATTGCTGCTTTCATCTCTGCCATGTCTCAATAGGAAACTCTCCATTGCGCCGCTTGTTTGTAACCAATTGATCCCACCAGCTCAAAGCGTAATCGTAGAACTCGGTAGCAGCCACTTGAATTTTCTTAAGCTCCGTGTAGTGTTGACAGTTAAAAACCAGCTCAATCTTTTTCTCCCACTCAAGATAAGCATCTGGATCAGCTTTGCCATGGAAAGGAGGGATTTTCTCTTTACTCCCGCGAGTTCATTGCGTTGCAGTGATCACGTCTGTGTCTACGGTCACTACGGCTGCTGTGTCTAGAATCTGAGCTGTGTCGATTTCTTCATAGTAGTTATCAGTCTCCTCTGAACCCTCATGCTCACGTCTAGCCTGTGTGCGTCGATTCTGCCTTGGTTCACGTCTAGGTTCTGAAGATTGCGCATCAAGCTCTTCGCGGAAAGTACCCAATCTTGTTTCCCATCATCGTACTCATACGGCGAGTCAAAGCTCAAGCAAAGCTTTATGCTCGAGGCTAATCCTTCATCTTCCTCCGCGTTAATAGACATAGTACCTGAGACAACCAAAAAGATTCAACCAGTAAGA
>NW_022610729.1:0-22500 GCF_000309985.2 Brassica rapa
CCCATGTGGATTGTCTGTTCAGTACACACAGACGTCCGTGGTTGTCCGCAGCACACACAGGACGTCCTTGGCTGTCCTGGGCTGTCCTTCAGCACCTCACAGGACGTTCGTGGCTGTCCGTATGTGTCTGTGTGTGTTCATGTGTGTCTGTCAGCACACACAGGACGTCTCTGGCTGTCCATCAGTACACATATCAGCCCGCTGGGTCCTATGACTCAGCACACTGGCCCTTCCCGTGGACTGTTTGGGTGATTTTGCCCACGTGGGCTGTCTGTTATGTACACCACAGGACGTCTGTGGGTGTCCCGCCAGCACACACAAGACGTCTGTGGCTGTCCCGTCAGCACACACATGACGTCTGTGGCTGTCTGTGTGTGTCCGTCAGCACACACAGGACGTCTGTGGCTGTCCATCAGTACACATCAGCACGCTGGTCCTTGGACTCCGCACGCTGGCCCTTCCCGTGGACTATTCGGGTGATTTTGGCCAACGTGGCTGTCTATTCAGTACACACATGACATCTGTGGGTGTCCGTCAGCACACACAGGACGTCCGTGGTGTCCGTCAGCACACACAGGACTTCCGTGGCTGTCTGTGTGTGTCCGTGTGTGTCCGTGTGTCTGTCAGCACACACAGGTTTGTCTGTGGCTGTCCATCAGTACACATATCAGAACGTTGGTCCTTGACTCAGCATGCTGACCCTTCCCGTGGATTGTTCGGGTGATTTTGGCCCACGTGGGCTGTCTGTTCAGTACACACATACGTCTGTGGGTGTTTGTGGCTGTTCGTCAGCACACACATGACGTCCGTGGCTGGCTGTGTGTGTCCGTCAGCACACACAGGACGTCCGTGGCTGTCTATCCGTACACATATCAGCACGCTGGTCCTTGGAGGAGCACGCTGGCCCTTCCCGTGGACTGTTCGGGTAATTTTGGTCCACGTGGCTGTCAGTTCAGTACACACAGGACGTTCGGTGGGGTCCATCAGCACACACCTGACGTCCGTTGTTGTCTGTCAGCACACACAAGACGTTCGTGGGTGTCCGTCAGCACACACACAGGCCATCCGTGGTGTGTCCGTCAGCACACACAGGACGTCTGTGGCTGTTCCTCAGTACACATATCAGCACGCTGGTTCTTGGACTCAGCACGCTGACCCTTCCCGTGGACTGTTTTGGTGATTTTGGCCCACGTGGGCTATCTGTTCAGTACACACAGGACGTCTGTGGGTGTCCGCCAGCACAACACAGGACGGCCGTGGCTGTCTGTGGCTGTCCGTCAGCACACACACAGGACATCCGTGGCTGTGTGTGCGTGTCCGTGTGTGTCCGTGTGTGTCTGTCAGCACACACAGGACGTCCGTGGGTGTCCGTCCGCACACACAGGACGTCCGTGTGTGTCTGTCAGCAGACACAGGACATCTGTGGCTGTCCATGTGTGTCCGTAAGCACAAACATGACATCCGTGGCTGTCCATCAGTACACATAACAGCACGTTGGTCCTGGACTCATCACGCTGGCCCTTCCCGGGACTGTTTGGTGATTTTAGCCCACGTGGGATGTGTGTTCAGTACACACAGGACGTCTGTGGGTGTCCGCTAGCACACACATGACGTCTGTGGCTGTCCGTCAGCACACACAGGACGTCCATGGCTGTATGCGTGTGTCCGTGTGTGTCTGTCAGCAAACACAGGACGTATGTGGCTGTCCATCAGTACACATATCAGCACGCTGGTGTCCTTGGACTCAGCACACTGGCCCTTCCCGTGGACTGTTCGGATAATTTTGGTCCACGTGGGCTGTCAGTTCAGTACACACAGGACGTTCGTGGGTGTCCATCAGCGCACACAGGGACGTCCGTGTGTGTCTGTCAGCACACACAGGACGTTCGTGGGGTGTCCGTCAGCACACACAGGACGTCCGTGTGTGTTTGTCAGCACACACAGGACGGGTGTGGCTGTCAATCAGTACACATATCAGCACGTTGGTCCTTGGACTCAGCACGCTGACCCTCCCGTGGACTGTTTGGGTAAATTTTGGCCCATGTGGACTGTCGTGTCAGTACACACAGGACGTCCGTGGGTGTCCGCCAGCACACACAGACGTCCTTGGCTGTTCGTGGCTGTCCGTTAGCATACACAGGACATCCGTGGCTGTCCGTATGTGTCCTTGTGTGTCCGTCAACACACACAGGACGTCCGTGGCTGTCCATCAGTACACATATCAGCACGCTGGTCCTTGGACTCAGCACACTGGCCCTTCCCGTGGACTGTTTTGGTGATTTTGGCCCACATGGGCTGTCTGTTCAGTACACACAGACGTCTGTGGGTGTCCGCCAGCACACACAGGACGTCCGAGGCTGTCTGCCAGCCACACAGGACGTCCGTGGCTGTCAGTGTGTGTCTGTGTGTGCCCGTCAGCACACACAGGACGTCCGTGGCTGTCCCATGTACATATCAGCACGTTGGGTCCTGGACTCAGCACGCTGGCCCTTCCCGTGGACTATTCGGGTGATTTGGCCCACGTGGGCTGTCTGTTCAGTACACACAGGACGTCCGTGGGTGTCCCCAGTACACACAAGACGTCCGTGGCTGTCCGTCAGCACACACAGGACGTCTGTCGCTGTCCGTATGTGTCTGTGTGTGTCCGTCAGCACACACAGGACGTCTGTGGCTGTCCATCAGTACACATATCAGCACGTTTGCTCCTTGGACTCAGCACGCTGACCCTTCCCGTGGACTGTTCAGGTTTTTTTGGCCCACGTGGGCTGTCTGTTCAGTACACACAGGACATCCGTGGTGTCCGGCAGCACACACAAACGACGTCCGTGTGTGTCCGTCAGCACACACAAGACGTCCGTGGCTGTTTGTGTGTGTCCGTGTGTGTCCGTCAGCACACACAGGACGTCAGTGGCTGTCCATCAGTACACATATCAGCACGTTGGTCCTTGGACTCAGCACGCTGGCCCTTCCCGTGGACTGTTTGGGTGATTTTGGCCAGGCTGTCTGTTCAGTACACAAAGGACGTCCGTGGGTGTCTGCCAGCACACACAAGACGTCAGCGGCTGTCCGGGGCTGTCCGTCAGCACACACATGACGTCTGTCGCTGTCCGTATGTGTCCATGTGTCTCCGTCAGCACACACAGGACGTCCGTGGCTGTCCATCAGTACACATATCAGACGCTGGTCCTTGGACTCAGCACGCTGGTCCTTGGACTCAGCATGCTGGCCTTTCCCATGGACTGTTCTGGTAATTTTGGCCAACCTGGGCTGTCTGTTCAATACACACAGGACGTCTGTGGGTGTCCGTCAGCACACCCAGGACGTCCGTGGGTGTCCATCAGCACACATAAGACTTATGTGGCTGTGTGTGTGTGTCCGTGTGTGTCCGTGTGTGTCCATCAGCACACACATGACATCTATGGCAGTCCATCAGTACACATATCAGCACGTTGGTCCTTGGACTCAGCACGCTGACCCTTCCCGTGGACTGTTCGGGTTATTTTGGCCCACGTGGGCTGTCTGTTCAGTACACACAGGACGTCTGTGGGTGTCCGTCAGCACACACACGACGTCCGTGTGTGTCCGTCAGCACACACAGGACGTCTGTGGCTGTCCGTGTGTGTTCGTGTGTGTCTGTCAGCACACTTAGGACGTCCGTGGCTGTCCATCAGTACACATATCAGCACGCTGGTTCTTGGACTCAGCACGCTGACCCTTCCCGTGGACTGTTTTTGTGATTTTGGCCCACGTGGGCTGTCTGTTCAGTACACACAGGACGTCTGTGGGTGTCCGCCAGCACACACAGGACGGCCGTGGCTCTGTGGCTGTCCGTCAGCACACACAGGACATCCGTGGCTGTCTGTGCGTGTCCGTGTGTGTCCGTGTGTGTCTGTCAGCACACACAGGACGTCCGTGGGTGTCCGTCCGCACACACAGGATGTCCGTGTGTGTCTGTCAGCAACACAGGACATCTGTGGCTGTCCATGTTTGTCCGTAAGCACAAACATGACATCCGTGGCTGTCCATCAGTACACATATCAGCACGTTGGTCCCTTGGACTCATCACGCTGGCCCTTCCCGTGGACTGTTTGGGTGATTTTAGCCCACGTGGGATGTGTGTTCAGTACACACAGGACGTCTGTGGGTGTCCGCTAGCACACACATGACGTCTGTGGCTGTCCGTCAGCACACACAGGACGTCTGGCTGTATGCGGTGTCCGTGTGTGTCTGTCAGCAAACACAGGACGTATGTGGCTGTCCATCAGTACACATATCAGCACGCTGGTCCTTGGACTCAGCACACTGGCCCTTCCCGTGGACTGTTCGGATAATTTTGGTCCACGTGGGCTGTCAGTTCAGTACACACAGGACGTTCGTGGGTGTCCATCAGCACACACAGGACTTCGTGTGTGTCTGTCAGCACACACAGGACGTTCGTGGTGTCCGTCAGCACACACAGGACGTCCGTTGTGTTTGTCAGCACACACAGGACGGGTGTGGCTGTCAATCAGTACACATATCAGCACGTTGGTCCTTGGACTCAGCACGCTGACCCTTCCCGTGGACTGTTTGGGTAATTTTGGCCCATGTGGACTGTCTGTTCAGTACACACAGGACGTCCGTTGGTGTCCGCCAGCACACACAGGACGTCCTTGGCTGTTCGTGGCTGTCCGTTAGCATACACAGGACATCCGTGGCTGTCCGTATGTGTCCTTGTGTGTCCGTCAACACACACAGGACGTCCGTGGCTGTCCATCAGTACACATATCAGCACGCTGGTCCTTGGACTCAGCACACTGGCCCTTCCCGTGGACTGTTTTGGTGATTTTGGCCCACATGGGCTGTCTGTTCAGTACACACAGGACGTCTGTGGGTGTCCGCCAGCACACACAGGACGTCCGAGGCTGTCTGCCAGCACACACAGGACGTCAGTGGCTGTCAGTGTGTGTCTGTGTGTGCCCGTCAGCACACACAGGACGTTCGTGGCTGTCCATCAGTACACACAGCACGTTGGTCCTTGGACTCAGCACGCTGGCCCTTCCCGTGGACTATTCGGGTGATTTTGGCCCACGTGGGCTGTCTGTTCAGTACACACAGGACGTCCGTGGGTGTCTGCCAGTACACACAAGACGTCCGTGGCTGTCTGGGGCTGTCCGTCAGCACACACAGGACGTCTGTCGCTGTCCGTATGTGTCTGTGTGTGTCCGTCAGCACACACAGGACGTCTGTGGCTGTCCATCAGTACACATATCAGCACGTTGCTCCTTGGACTCAGCACGCTGACCCTTCCCGTGGACTGTTCGGGTTATTTTGGCCCACGTGGGCTGTCTGTTCAGTACACACAGGACATCCGTGGGTGTCCGGCAGCACACACACGACGTCCGTGTGTGTCCGTCAGCACACACAGGACGTCCGTGGCTGTTTGTGTGTGTCCGTGTGTGTCCGTCAGCACACACAGGACGTCAGTGGCTGTCCATCAGTACACATATCAGCACGTTGGTCCTTGGACTCAGCACGCTGGCCCTTCCCGTGGACTGTTTGGGTGATTTTGGCCGGGCTGTCTGTTCAGTACACACAGGACGTCCGTGGGTGTCTGCCAGCACACACAAGACGTCAGCGGCTGTCCGGGCTGTCCGTCAGCACACACATGACGTCTGTCGCTGTCCGTATGTGTCCATGTGTGTCCGTCAGCACACACAGGACGTCCGTGGCTGTCCATCAGTACACATATCAGACGCTGGTCCTTGGACTCAGCATGCTGGCCTTTCCCATGGACTGTTCTGGTGATTTTGGCCAACCTGGGCTGTCTGTTCAATACACACAGGACGTCTGTGGGTGTCCGTCAGCACACACAGGACGTCCGTGGGTGCCCATCAGCACACATAAGACTTATGTGGCTGTGTGTGTGTGTCCGTGTGTGTCCGTGTGTGTCCGTGTGTGTCCATCGGCACACACATGACATCCATGGCAGTCCATCAGTACACATATCAGCACGTTGGTCCTTGGACTCAGCACGCTGACCCTTCCCGTGGACTGTTCGGGTTATTTTGGCCCACGTGGGCTGTCTGTTCAGTACACACAGGACGTCCGTGGGTGTCCGTCAGCACACACACGACGTTCGTGTGTGTCCGTCAGCAGCACACACAGGACGTCTGTGGCTGTCCGTGTGTGTTCGTGTGTGTCGTCAGCACACTTAGGACGTCCGTGGCTGTCCATCAGTACACATATCAGCACGTTGGTCCATGGACTCAGCACGCTGACCCTTCCCGTGGACTGTTCAGGTTATTTTGGCCCACGTGGGCTGTCTTTTCAGTACACACAGGACGTCCATGGGTGTCCGTCAGCACACACATGACGTCTGTGTGTGTCCGTCAGCACACACTGTGATAGAACCAAAATATGGATCACTCTTTCGGTATGGTTGATATGAACTCAGATATGAGAGGATTGAGAACTGATGGATCGAGGGGTGACACTAAGGGTTGCTACCAGACTTCGATCGTTGCCGTATGTGACGCACCGGTCCAACAAAAGAAGGATCGAAACTTGGAGATAACCTCACCAAGAAACTAAGAAGTGTTCTAAACAAAGAACAATGAGAGAAACTCATAAAAAGGGAAATACAATCTGTCTATTTTGTGGCTCTAAGGCCTTATTTACAGGATTACAAGTTGTAGAAATCCAAAGAAGAATTTGCTAAAAACAAGACATAGAAACTAGAAATGAAGACTTTGACTAAAGACCGAAATTAATGATTTTTGTTGAATTCTTTTTCCCATGCACGACCAAGACTTCCTTGCTGACTCCTCTTGGTATACTTTATGAGAATGTGCTTTAAATGGACTGAGGAAAGGACTGGTCGGATTTGGAAAGAAACAATCCCATAGTGAACTTTTGATGAACTTTTCTTTGGGCTGAAAAGGCCCATTTCGCCCAGCAGCTGAACCAGCTCCATCTTCAGTGTTACTTAGCTCATTCAGCTCCAAGCTAGTGTCATTTAGCTCACTCAGCTCATCCAGCTCCAGAGTAGTGTCACTTAGCTCACTCAGCTCATCTAGCTCAAAGTAAGTGTCACCTCGTCCAGCTCGTCCAAAGTGGATTCTAGCTCGACCATATGTCTTCAAATGTGAAGTTGGACGGGAAAGCCAAGCCCCAGTATGGTCAGATCGGTCATCTGGCCATGGTTCCAGCCAAAGCTCCTTTCCGGACGTATGCGGGACTGTCCAGTACACTGCACGGTCAGTCTGTCCGGTACGGTCAAAAACGTGAACCTCGGTTGAAATGTTCAGAACGTTCTGATCTCCAGGCTGGTTCGGCTCCATGTACTGATCCGTGGACCGCGGTGTATCATTCCCTCCTTCTTCTTCAAAAGGATTTGTCCTCAAATCCAAAGTACCTATATCAAAAACGATGAATTAGATACAAAGGAATTAAAATTTCATGGAAAATTCAAGGAATGAAAAATATGGACAGAAACTTCCTTGGAGTTTTGAAGTCATTTTCATCAAGGAATTCCAAGTACTTTCGCGCGTCCATTGGTGCTTGCTCTCCTTAGAAACTGATCATGCTTATCCTGTTTATTCAAAGCAACTAGAGAAACCACATCAATCTGGTAAAGGAATAATCAAAGGGTTTCTCTATCCTTAAGACACCAAAAACAGGATTCAAGCACTTAGGATAATCATCAAGGACGTGGGCAAGCATTAAGCAAGTAAGCTGGTTGCCAAAAATTGATTTATCAATCTCAAAATCAGTCCAATGTGAGAAACTGTTATGGAAAGAAAGAGACAATGCCAAATTTGAAAAATTATCATCATGAACGAAATCAAAAGAATTCTTTGGCCTAAGAAATTTTAGTTCATGCTCTTTCCTACACCAAATCTCTTTCAAAGCACAGCTCAATGAAATCAATTCATGAAAAGGTTTGAGCAAAACGTTTTTCAACCAAGTAAGAATATGTTTTCTCTTTGAAATTCTCGGTTTCAAAACATTTCATGAAGAGTAGAGGAAATCAACTCATGATCCTTAGAGTGCTTTTGTTTTGGACAGGAAGTTGACTGAGGAAACACATTTGGTCATGGAGGATCATCAGCTCCAATTGTTTTTCATGTGGTGAACACTTTGCTGCCTCTTTTGTTGGGTTTTCTTTCAAATCATAAAAATGAAAGGAAGGAGAAAACATACAAGCTCCATGGGCACGACAATGGTAACATGTTTCCTGTCATGAAACTTAACAGATTCATCAGCACAAATAAATTTAGAAGTTTTAGAAATACCTCTGGTTTGTTGGCTGAATGAAGGAGGCAGTGCTGTCTTTGGTCTGGCCGGTTTTGGTGGATGGATCATAACTTCAAGATCCCATGGCCATTCCTTCTGATTTCGGTCTTTCTGAGAAGCTGGGAGATCCATCTGGAACCCTATGATCGGTTTTGGCTCAGGCCGCTTCTTTATGGGGTATGAATATCCTTTAGAAATCTGGTACTCGCGGATAGACGGACTGAAGAACCTCTGGTTTGGAAAATTCATAACTTCTTCATACGTGAAGCTTTTCATGCGATTCCAAGCCTCAGTGAATCCTTGATAAGTTGGCTTTCGAGTAAAATTAGATTCAAGACAAAAGACTTTCAGACTGTTGAGATATCCCTCTTGGACTGAACCTCTGTCGCTGGCACCAAGGTTGCCGGTTTGAACAACAAAGCTTCTCCAAATCTGAGGTTGTTGGGCACGGCCAGTGCTTTCATTCAGGGGCTGAACCTGTCTTTCCTGGATACTCAAAACAAACACTGAAAGACCAGGATCAAATATGCAAGAGAGATACTTGTTCAAATCAAAAATTAAGATATCATTTCCAAGAACAAGTAGCACACTTTTCAGCCTGTCAAGATGCAAATCGAAGTAGACATTACAGACAAGAATCTTATCAAGATATGCAACAACATTAATCGTTTCCAAAACGTTCATATCATTATCAACATCTGAACACACAAGCTTAAGTTCAGATTGAGAAACAACTATCAAAGACTCAAGACATTTTTCAAAGAATGTGTTGTAGACCAATATATCATCAACACTCAAATCAACAAAATTCTCACAAGATGATCTCAAAAATCCAAGTTTTATCATTTTCAAAACTCAAGAGATCAGGCTGCAAAACAGAACCACATAAATCAAGTTCACAAAAACCAGTTTAAGTTTCAAGTGAATTCTGTTCCAGCATCTTTTTAATTAAGAAATCGTCCAAGTCCAGAGAAGATGCAAACAAATCATCAGTGATCAGTCTATGCCTAGAAGAGTTCAGATCAAAGCTATTTTCTTTGAAAACAAACGAATCAAAAGATTTTGTAGCACAAAAATCAGTTTGTTTCAAATCAAGCTCAAGATACTTTTCAAAATGATCAAAACTTTGCTTTGTTCCAGGGACTGATCAAAGCTCAAAATAATTTCAGAACTGATGCCAAGGTCATTTTGAAAACGTTGTTGATCAAGAAATTTATCAGGTTCAAAGATTTTAAAAGAATTAATCATGTTTCCAAAACAGATTTTGAAAAACAATTTTCTTTTATCTTATCAAGACCAAAACGAATCACATCAAGAGAACTGATCTTATCAAACATGTCAGGCAGAGAAATAACTAATTCAGATTTCTCACAGTGCTCTTAAAGCTCAGGAAACAAAGGGGCAGGAGATGAAGGAGCAGTGGTTGTGCCGGAATCAAAGCAAAGATGGCTCTCCATAAAGGTGGATATGATGCTAGTTGCTTCTTCATCAAAGACTGGATCAGGTTCGTCCTCCACATCAAAGATAGGTTATGGGACTTCATCCAAAGATATCCAAGTGTCAAGACATGGGCACTGATGTGGAATATCCAGTGGCTCTTCCTCAAAAACCTGTTGAGACAAGACAAGGCTACTCGGATTCTCCGGTTGCAAAACAGTTAGTTCTACATTAGCCTGTTCATTATCATTTATAAACTCAGATTCAAGATAAGGAAGATCACAACTTTCTTCACAAGACATCAAACTTTCAATTGGTTCTTCAACAGTTTCATCAAATATAGGTGAAGAATCTGAAAAATCTTTAAATTCTTCAAAACAGTTTTCAGATTCACCTTGGGTTTTATTACTGATGGAAAAGGATGGCTCAGCTACTTGGGCACGTGTGGATGTGCTCTTCTTTTGGATCTTGCTGACGTCCTTGAGGGCTTTGTCCACACCCTTCACAAAGTTATCACAAAATTGTTGGACATCAAACTGAAGCAATCGCCTTCTTGGATCAGATTCACCTTTGGATGTATTGACATGCTCTTTGCTCCACCTGTTTGGTTTTTCCTGCACACTAACACACTCATCAAAATAATTCAAAGAAGATTTAAATGAAGATTGAGAGGCTGATTGTAATAACCCTCACGAGCAGATATAATTTTGGTCGAGAAAAATCCCGCTCGACCAGTTTGGAGTTGGTTCGACAAGAATTAAAAATAAAAATCGACCCCGTGAATTATTCTTGATGGGATTATCTCGAGGCCAAAGTACCTACTCTTAATAGTTCTGACCAAGTGTTAATTATTATGGTCGAGTTTTTTCTAAGCTGTACGAGAACCGATGGATGGGAAACATTTTATCGAAAACTGGTCTTGAATACTTTCAGCTGCTTGCGAGTCATGTGCATGTCATGTGCTGCCTGGCTGCTTGCTTTCTTCCTAACCTGAACATGTGACTTGCACCTTCCAGCTTGCTTGCTACATTAAAGTCATGTGAGTTGCACACCTGCTTGTAGCTTTCTTCATGGGAAGGAAAAGTTCAGCTGCTTGTGCTGCTTGGTGTGCTGAAGCATGTCACCAGCTGTCTAACCTCATCTTTGTCTTTTGTGGGAGCCAACCCTCATCTGAAGCAACTCCTTATGATATAAAATACCCTCTTCTCTCCTCTGGACGTTCATAACCTGCAAGAAAAACCAGAGAAAAATTCAGAGAGAAAGAGAGAAAGAAGAGAGAAAAATCTGTGAGAAAAGATTCATGAAAAATTCAGAAAAATATTCAGAGAAGAGTAGTGAGCATGGACAACTCTTTCTCATCATCCTGTGACTTTAATCAGTGAGTTTTGGAGTGTTTAAGAGCTGAAGATTTGGTGTCCTGAAGTTGAGAATCACCCATGTTCTTCAGCCTTTGATTTTGATCGGTAAGATGGTTGTGGATCAGTTTCTGTGAGAAGTTTTGTTTGTTTGCCTACACTGGAGATAAATTCTGAATAAATCCAACCATGGATTCTTGTGGTGTTGATCAGGTTAATTCGTGGTTAGCTTGAAGAGAGACAACCAGTCAAGTTTAATTAGTTGAGTAAAACCGGTAAGCTTCAGCTTCTTGATTCAGCCATGTTTTGATGAGAACCAATTGCTGTATGTTGGTTAACCTGTCAGGATCAGTTGTCTAAGGTCTTGTTCTCTTCAGTCTTGGTTGATTTATGATTTAATCAGTCTCATAGAACCAGTAGACGAACTGATAAGAATTATGGGAATTAAACCGAACTGATTTGATCTTGTTTAGAACTGAATTGAGCTGAGTATGTTCTGATCTGATCTGAGCCGAGCTGTCTATGGTCTGAAATTGTCTTGAACTGATGTCGTCTGAGTATAACCGAGTTAAGCTGTTGGGAACTAATTTGAACCGGAGTTAGCTGAGCATGAACTAAGCTGATATGAACCGAGTTAAATTGTTAAAGCTTGAACCGAGCTGAACATGGTATCAATCTGTCTTGAACCGAACTGATACGAGAGAACTGAACTGAAATGTTATGAACTGAGTTGAGTTTCTTCTTGAACCAGACTAGTGAACCTTATGTTCCAACTGTTATGTTTTGAATTCAGATGGCCAAGGAGAGTATTCGGATCAGCCGGATCCTTGTGATGGTTCTGAACCGAGAGTGATCCAGAAGTGAAGTGTGATTAGCTTGAGCTCGAGTCTAGTCTTCCTTAGCCAATCTCATGGATTTAAAGGTGAGTCTAGATAGATGATGAATGAATTATGAATGAGTATATTGCACATTGAATATGGTTGATTAATTAAGAATTAATCATGAATTAATTAAGAGATAATCATTGATTAATTAAGGATTTATCATGGATTAATTAAGGAGTAATTATTGTTGATTGATTAAGTATTATCCCTTGATCTATATTTATATATGAAGTATTTATCTAGTTTAAATACTTAAGAATTGATAAGAGTAATTCTTTGAGGTTATCCCGAGCCTTAGTACTTGTTCTCAAGTACTAATCTATAAGTATTCTATTAATAAGTGTGAATCATGTGAAGTCTTATTGTATACTCACTCTCCCGAAAGTCCCGCATTGCCGTGAATTGGTCCTGCGATATGGATCAAGGTCATGAAGACACGATGATGGGGTCGCACCCTGGAGGCCGTGTAACTGCATGCAGCGTTGGATGTTCTATCTTGGAATATCTGATGGAGATGATGGTTATATTTATTCCCCGTTAGGCTCGGTTAGCCTTGGTGGTTTTCCGGGTTTAGCATATATATATATATTAAGAGTATGAGTGATTGGCGGGTATCGTGGAGGTGATGTTTAAGATAGATTCACATGGATGGATTGAGAGGCCTTATAATTATATTAATTATGGAATATAATTCCACTGCATTCAAATGGTGTCGCTTGCTCGGGATACTATTGATATGTGTTTGGGTGTGGGATTAGACTCACTGAGTAAACTAGTTACTCATGACTCATTTGATATGCAGGTAACCAGTAGGTGGGAGACCTTTACTCTAGGACGGAAAGGAACGGCATTAGCCAGCGGTAGTTTTATTATCCTTGCAAAGTCATTTTGATATATCTTATGAATAAGATTTGTAGACCGAAAACCTCGAGGTTAATTTATAACAAATTTTGTAAGATGATTTTGAATGATATATAAATAATGTTTTTTTTTAAGTACGGGTTCCATATGATATTAGTCCTTGTCCGGACGAACTAACTATCAGGTATTGCTTTCTCGGGTTGAAAAGCCTAGAGTGGTATCCGATAGGAGCGTTGGTGTTCTTTGATTGTTGGTCTAAGGCGATCGGAAGTATTCTGAGAACCTCAGATCGACCATCGAGGAACATCGACCGTGTCATTTCCGGTCATCTATGATCGGGGGTGTCACAAAGGTGGTATCAGAGCATGGTTATACGATGCTAGAATGGGACTTGTTTCAAATGTTTTTTGAGTCAAAATGAGTCGCAAGGATAACTAGGATATGCTGGCTTGTTCCTTCATTTTAGGATAGATAGTCATGGGAAGTTACCTAACAGTGATATTTCATAGCAGAAGCACCGAGACAAGCTTGAATGGATGGAGCGTACTTACCGAGGTTATTATCATCATGATCAAGTTTGCTACCCTCATGGTGGGGTTCACTACCTTCCTGCTAGAAGTCAATAACCTCATGCCTTCCTGCCGTTCTTCTGAGTTTTAGTGGGGATGCTAATACTTTAGAGAGATTTATGGGATATAATTGATACATCGAATACATCTCCGGACTCGTGTGTTATCGATGTCAAGGTGGGTGTTTTTTGTGATCCGGTCAGAGCGATTCGACTACACTTGATCACATAGATGCACTTATTATTCCGGTTTCTCAAGTCTAACCAGCTCATGCTAAGACGTACAAGCACCACAGCCATACAAGCATGATTTCTTAAGCATTTGTTTCAAGCTTAGCGTTGGAGGAAGAGATGGTTTGACTGTATTACAAGATGATGGAAGCACCAGAAGCATTCTGTTTGCAACGGAATATCATGAAGCTTATGATGCAAAGAAGAAGAAGTTGGGACCATAAGATACTGAAGAAGGACTAAACCGTTAGAAGTATACTTTGGCTTGAGGCAGATTTGGGATCCAACACTCAGAGCAGAATATTCACGTGGCCGTTATTCAGAGAATTACAAGAAGGATTTGGCAGCAAGCTATTTGGAGATGAACGCTATGAGTTGTTGGTCGAGAGTCAAGAGTTACTTCAGAGAGTTGAGTTCGAGTTGGACAGATTTCATGAGTTCAGGAAGTAGTATTTTTTACACAAGCATCCAGATACGTGGTCGAGTGAATTGGATTCATCGATTATGGTTTGGAGAATAAGCAAAAGATCATACGAAAAATCTTTGGGAACTTAGCCAAGAATTTTGGAGTAGATAAAAGACCATGGAGTTTCAAAGCTTCGAGGAGATGTTAGAGTATGACGTGAATGTTAAAGAAGCTATTATTGCTGAAGAGGTTAACCAAGTCATGCGGACCGTTTATTTTCCAACCGCTGCAGATCAAAGGTCAGTTTCAAGAAGTGAGTTAAGTAAGTCGTTGGGGATGATTTTGGGTGTACATTTCATCAGATCAAGATCGAGGACCTTGAGCCGTTATGGTTGTGACTAGCAAAGACAGAATGGTCGTGATTGTCAAAGTTTGGGAAATCCTGGAACGTTTGCATCATTCGCGCTTTGGTGGTTCTTGTGAAGAGTTAGGAATTTAGGTTACCCTTCCTCATGAAGTTACCCGATCTACGTTACCTATACCTAAGATAACACTTGTTGAACTAGTCCGATTTTCCTTACCGTTAGTCCACATCCAAGTGTTAGGCTATTTGGGTAGAGCCTACACTTTATAGTTGCCTGGACCGTCAAAACCTTTGAAAAGGTCCAATCACAGGTTTGCTTCTTATCCCATTGCGTGTTGTGTGCATTTAAAAATTTATGAATGATTAAATAAATAAGTGAAGGAGTGATCAAGGTGTCGTATGAGACCTTGCCTATGGACGGAATTTTCCGCCCATATTGTGTTTGATGCGGGAACAACACATAGATGTAGTTCTCGGGTAGTGTCATTGTTTTAGGAAGGATTCACTTTAGTGAATTCAAGTACACTGTTCTTATTCGTGGAAGTACTGGCTGCCATTTAGAGTTATGGTATGCCTTCGTATCCCATCCCCATTCCTTAGTACTTCCATTAGAGCGGTTTGTTTCTATCTAGAGTGAGATTGGCTATCTAGTTATCGAGCTCAATTAGGATGTTGTTGAGGAAGAAAGTCTTTGAGAGAAGACCAGTTATTGTTGGCCTACAATGGTATTCTACCAAGTATTGGAGCATCGTTCGTATCAGTCTTGGGAGTTGAAGACCTTTTGGGAAAAGGTGAAGATGTGTATTCCATTATCTTGATCATTGGGAAAAGAGAAGATGACAAGGATCAGAATACAGTGAATAATCAGATAGCTAGAGAATTTGAAGTTACGCTTAAGGAATTGGAAGAGTTATTGCTATCTAGAAGTAAGCTGTTCAATATTCTTGTTCAACTTGGATTCACTGCAATAGCCTAGGGATCTCACTTTCTTGCCGAGTTCTAGTAGTAGTCAGAAGATTATGAAGAGCGTCTCAGATAGATCAGAAGTGTAAAGAATACAGTAAGTGAAATCATTCTTGGAATGGGTGAGTGTGCGTATTTGAGAGTAGCACCCCTCGTCTGAATCATGTTGGTGTGATTTATCGTGCATGTTCTTGTTTGATTGTTGCACGGTTAATCAAGTTAACATTGACCAGACTGGAGATGTTACTTTCACGTATGGCACATCACCTAACGTTCCAAATTTCATGTTGCTGTTATGGGAGAAAGTCAGATAGAAAAGGTTGAGAAGTCATAGTCTACAGATACAAGATTGTTAGAAAAAGTATGCAGACCGCAGTTGACAAGAGTTGTGCAGAGTAAAGAATTTGGTTATCTTGAAAGTGGCTGCTCAGGAAAGAAAGGATCTGTTGGGGTAATCAAGGGATCCCATGAGTTGTTTTGATATGGGAAGATTAAGATAAGGAAAGAGCTAATATCCATAACTCCTTTCAGAGACAGTTCAGTAAAGAGTGTACATCTATGTTTTCAGAATTCGGGGACGAATTCTTTTGAGGAGGGAAGAATGTAATAACCCTCACGAGCAGATATAATTTTGGTCGAGAAAAATCCCGCTCGACCAGTTTGGAGTTGGTTCGACAAGAATTAAAAATAAAAATCGACCCCGTGAATTATTCTTGATGGGATTATCTCGAGGCCAAAGTACCTACTCTTAATAGTTCTGACCAAGTGTTAATTATTATGGTCGAGTTTTTTCTAAGCTGTACGAGAACCGATGGATGGGAAACATTTTATCGAAAACTGGTCTTGAATACTTTCAGCTGCTTGCGAGTCATGTGCATGTCATGTGCTGCCTGGCTGCTTGCTTTCTTCCTAACCTGAACATGTGACTTGCACCTTCCAGCTTTCTTGCTACATTAAAGTCATGTGAGTTGCACACCTGCTTGTAGCTTTCTTCATGGGAAGGAAAAGTTCAGCTGCTTGTGCTGCTTGGTGTGCTGAAGCATGTCACCAGCTGTCTAACCTCATCTTTGTCTTTTGTGGGAGCCAACCCTCATCTGAAGCAACTCCTTATGATATAAAATACCCTCTTCTCTCCTCTGGACGTTCATAACCTGCAAGAAAAACCAGAGAAAAATTCAGAGAGAAAGAGAGAAAGAAGAGAGAAAAATCTGTGAGAAAAGATTCATGAAAAATTCAGAAAAATATTCAGAGAAGAGTAGTGAGCATGGACAACTCTTTCTCATCATCCTGTGACTTTAATCAGTGAGTTTTGGAGTGTTTAAGAGCTGAAGATTTGGTGTCCTGAAGTTGAGAATCACCCATGTTCTTCAGCCTTTGATTTTGATCGGTAAGATGGTTGTGGATCAGTTTCTGTGAGAAGTTTTGTTTGTTTGCCTACACTGGAGATAAATTCTGAATAAATCCAACCATGGATTCTTGTGGTGTTGATCAGGTTAATTCGTGGTTAGCTTGAAGAGAGACAACCAGTCAAGTTTAATTAGTTGAGTAAAACCGGTAAGCTTCAGCTTCTTGATTCAGCCATGTTTTGATGAGAACCAATTGCTGTATGTTGGTTAACCTGTCAGGATCAGTTGTCTAAGGTCTTGTTCTCTTCAGTCTTGGTTGATTTATGATTTAATCAGTCTCATAGAACCAGTAGACGAACTGATAAGAATTATGGGAATTAAACCGAACTGATTTGATCTTGTTTAGAACTGAATTGAGCTGAGTATGTTCTGATCTGATCTGAGCCGAGCTGTCTATGGTCTGAAATTGTCTTGAACTGATGTCGTCTGAGTATAACCGAGTTAAGCTGTTGGGAACTAATTTGAACCGGAGTTAGCTGAGCATGAACTAAGCTGATATGAACCGAGTTAAATTGTTAAAGCTTGAACCGAGCTGAACATGGTATCAATCTGTCTTGAACCGAACTGATACGAGAGAACTGAACTGAAATGTTATGAACTGAGTTGAGTTTCTTCTTGAACCAGACTAGTGAACCTTATGTTCCAACTGTTATGTTTTGAATTCAGATGGCCAAGGAGAGTATTCGGATCAGCCGGATCCTTGTGATGGTTCTGAACCGAGAGTGATCCAGAAGTGAAGTGTGATTAGCTTGAGCTCGAGTCTAGTCTTCCTTAGCCAATCTCATGGATTTAAAGGTGAGTCTAGATAGATGATGAATGAATTATGAATGAGTATATTGCACATTGAATATGGTTGATTAATTAAGAATTAATCATGAATTAATTAAGAGATAATCATTGATTAATTAAGGATTTATCATGGATTAATTAAGGAGTAATTATTGTTGATTGATTAAGTATTATCCCTTGATCTATATTTATATATGAAGTATTTATCTAGTTTAAATACTTAAGAATTGATAAGAGTAATTCTTTGAGGTTATCCCGAGCCTTAGTACTTGTTCTCAAGTACTAATCTATAAGTATTCTATTAATAAGTGTGAATCATGTGAAGTCTTATTGTATACTCACTCTCCCGAAAGTCCCGCATTGCCGTGAATTGGTCCTGCGATATGGATCAAGGTCATGAAGACACGATGATGGGGTCGCACCCTGGAGGCCGTGTAACTGCATGCAGCGTTGGATGTTCTATCTTGGAATATCTGATGGAGATGATGGTTATATTTATTCCCCGTTAGGTTCGGTTAGCCTTGGTGGTTTTCCGGGTTTAGCATATATATATATATTAAGAGTATGAGTGATTGGCGGGTATCGTGGAGGTGATGTTTAAGATAGATTCACATGGATGGATTGAGAGGCCTTATAATTATATTAATTATGGAATATAATTCCACTGCATTCAAATGGTGTCGCTTGCTCGGGATACTATTGATATGTGTTTGGGTGTGGGATTAGACTCACTGAGTAAACTAGTTACTCATGACTCATTTGATATGCAGGTAACCAGTAGGTGGGAGACCTTTACTCTAGGACGGAAAGGAACGGCATTAGCCAGCGGTAGTTTTATTATCCTTGCAAAGTCATATTGATATATCTTATGAATAAGATTTGTAGACCGAAAACCTCGAGGTTAATTTATAACAAATTTTGTAAGATGATTTTGAATGATATATAAATAATGTTTTTTTTTAAGTACGGGTTCCATATGATATTAGTCCTTGTCCGGACGAACTAACTATCAGGTATTGCTTTCTCGGGTTGAAAAGCCTAGAGTGGTATCCGATAGGAGCGTTGGTGTTCTTTGATTGTTGGTCTAAGGCGATCGGAAGTATTCTGAGAACCTCAGATCGACCATCGAGGAACATCGACCGTGTCATTTCCGGTCATCTATGATCGGGGGTGTCACACTGATGGTCGTGGGGATTTCTCCTTGGTATTTTTCCTTTGAAGACCAAACATTATAACCTGAAAATCTCAACACAAAAGTTAGGAAATAAAACCTCACACTCTCAAGTGTTTAATCTCACCCACTCAAGTGTTTCTCTCAGATTTAGGTGATCACACACAAGTTTCTACTCAATGTTCTAAGAGAACAAATCAAAGAATCTCAATGGGCAAATCCAAGCAAACAAGGGAATTTCTCAAGATAGAAAGATAAGAAATTTTTTTTTTTTTTGATTTTTGAAATCCGTTTTAACCACCTCAAAGGCTGGATTTCTCCTCAGCCAGCAGGCTGTCTCTTCCACCACCAATCCACAAAACAAACTTTGAAATTTTTTCTATATATTTTTTTTTGAATCAAATCGTAGATCTTTTTTTTATATGGATGGTAATGAGGGGCCCGGATTTAAGAAAGGTAGAAGAAGAAGTGTTTATAAGAAAATAGAAGATGAGAAAGATGAATGAAATGGACAATACCGGAAGAGTGGCTCTGATACCACTTGATAGAACCAAAATATGGATCACTCTTTCGGTATGGTTGATATGAACTCAGATCCGAGAGGATTGAGAACTGATGGATCGAGGAGTGACACTAAGGGTTGCGGAATAGCCCAAAGATACTACCAGACTTCGATCGTTGCCGGATGTGAAGCACCGGTCCAACAAAAGAAGGTTCGAAACTTGGAGATAACCTCACCGAGAAACTAAGATGTGTTCTAAACAAAGAACAATGAGAGAAACACATAAAAAGGGAAAAAAAATCTGTCTTTTTCGTGGCTCTAAGGCCTTATTTATAGGATTACAAGTTGTAGAAATCCAAAGAAGAATGTTCCAAAAACAAGACATAGAAACTAGAAATGAAGACTTTGACTAAAGACCGAAATTAATGATTTTTGTTGAATTCTTTTTCCCATGCACGACCAAGACTTCCTTGCTGACTCCCTCTTGGTATTCTTGATGAGAATGTGCTTGAAATAGACTGAGGAAAGGGCTGGTCGAATTTGGAAAGAAACAATCCCATAATGAACTTTTTATGAACTTTTCTTTGGGCTGAAAAGGCCCATTTCGCCCAGCAGCTGAACCAGCTCCATCTTCAGTGTTACTTAGCTCATTCAGCTCCAAGCTAGTGTCATTTAGCTCACTCAGCTCATCCAACTCCAGAGTAGTGTCACTTAGCTCACTCAGCTCATCTAGCTCGCCCAAGCAAGTGTCACCTCGTCCAGCTCGTCCAAAGTGGATTCTAGCTCGACCATATGTCTTCAAATGTGAAGTTGGACGGGAAAGACAAGCCCCAGTATGGTCAGATCGGTCATCTGGCCATGGTTCCAGCCAAAGCTCCTTGCCGGACGTATGCGGGACTATCCAGTACACTGCACGGTCAGTCTGTCCGGTACGGTGAAAAACATGAACCTCGGTTGAAATGTTCAGAACGTTCTGATCTCCAGGCTGGTTAGGGTCCATGTACTGATCCGTGGACCGCGGTCTATCACACAGGACGTCCGTGGCTGTCCATCAGTACACATATCAGCACGTTGGTCCTTGGACTCAGCACGCTGACCCTTCCCGTGGACTGTTCGCGTGATTTTGGCCCACATGGGCTGTCTGTTCAGTACACACAAGACGTATGTGGGTGTCCACCAGCAGACACAAGACGTCCGTGGCTGTCCGTGTGTGTCCATCTGTGTCCGTCAGCACACCCAGGACGTCTGTGGCTATCCATCAGTACACATATCAGTACACATATCAGCACTTTGGTCCTTGGACTCAGCACGCTGGCCTTTCCCGTGGACTGTTTGAGTAATTTTGGCCCACGTGGGCAGTCTGTTCAGTACACACAGGACGTCCGTGGGTGTCCGCCAGCACACACAGGACGTCCGTGGCTGTCCGTGGCTGTCCGTCAGCAAACATAAGACGTCTTGGCTGTCCGTGTGTGTCCGTGTGTGTCCGTGGGTGTCCGCCAGCACACACAGGACGTCCGTGGCTGTCCGTCAGCACACACAGGACGTCCGTGTGTGTCTGTCAGAACACACATGACCTCCATGTGTGTCCGTGTGTGTCCATCGGCACACACAGGACGTCCGTGGCTGTCCATCTGTACACATATCAGCACGCTTGTCCTTGGACTCAGCACGCCTGTCCTTGGACTCAGCACGCTGGCCCTTCCCGTGGACTGTTTAGGTGATTTTGGCCCACGTGGGCTGTCTGTTCAGTACACACAGGACGTCCGTGGGTGTCCGCCAGAAAACACATGACGTCTGTGGCTGTCCGTCAGCACACACAGGACGTCTGTGGCTGTCCATCAGTAGACATATCAGCACATTGGTCCTTGGACTCAGCATGCTGACCCTTCCCGTGGACTGTTCGGGTGATTTTGGCCCACGTGGGCTGTCTGTTAAGTCCACACAGGACGTCCGTGGGTGTCCGCCAGCACACACAGGACGTCCGTGGCTGTCCGTGTGTGTCCGTGTGTGTCCGTTTGTGTCCGTCAGCACACACAGGACGTCCGTGGCTGTCCATCAGTACACATATCAGCACGTTGGTCCTTGGACTCAGCACGCTGGCCCTTCCTGTGGACTGTTTGGGTGATTTTGGCCCACGTGGGCTGTCTGTTCAGTACACACAGGACGTCCGTGGGTGTCTGTCAGCACTCACCGGACGTCCGTGGCTGTCTGTGTGTGTCCGTCAGCACACACATGACATCCGTGGCTGTCCATCAGTACACATATCAGCACGCTGGTCCTTGGACTCAGCACGCTGGCCCTTCCCATGGACTGTTCGAGTGATTTTGGCCCACGTGGGCTGTCTGTTCACTACACACAGGACGTCCGTGTGTGTTTCTAAGCACACACAGGACGTTCGTGTGTGTCCGTCAGCACACACAGGACGTCTGTGGCTGTCCGTCAGCACACACAGAACGTCTGTGGCTGTCCATCAGTACACATATCAGCATGCTGGTCCTTGGACTCAGCACGCTGGCCCTTCCCGTGGACTGTTTGGGTGATTTTGGCCCATGTGGTCAGTCTGTTCAGTACACACAGGACGTCCGTGGGTGTCCGCCAGCACACACAGGATGGCTGTTAGGGTCAAAAACGGTTACGACAGAATTATCACCCGAAAACCCTCGGAAATCACATTTCCGAAAGAGTTAGTAAAAAGAAAGAAATAATTTTCGTAAAAAATAACCAATACGAAGTTTTTACGAAGAAGTATCCTTGAAGATTCAAAACAAACGAACCAAGCTCGATCATTGCGTAGCTACCACACATACACGCTACGTAGCGACCGAGCGATCGTCCCGTTTGGTCGCTACGTAGCGACCGAGCTCGGCCAAGTTCGGTTGCTACGTAGCGACCGAGCGCTCGTCCTGCTTGGTCGCTACATAGCGACCGAGCTCGAGCCAAAGCTCGGTCGATATTTAGCGACCAAGTGCTCGTCCCGCTCGGTCGCTACGTAGCGACCGAGCTCGAGCTAAAGCTTGGTCGCTACGTAGCGAGTGAGCGCTCGTCCCGCTCGGTCGCTATGTAGCGACCGACCTCGAGCCAAAGCTCGGTCGCTCCGTAGCAACCGAGCGCTCGTCCCGCTCAGTCGCTACGTAGCGACCGAGCCCGAGCCAAGCTCACATGATGGTCACAAGGACACCACATGAATTATGTTAGGCGTGGACCCACATGATGGAAATAGGTTGTCCTACAGGTCAATACATGATTGTAAGGAAATAGCGAAGGCCTTAAGGATAAAGCAATCCGT
>NW_022610729.1:27500-65944 GCF_000309985.2 Brassica rapa
CCGTCAGCACACAAAGGACGTCCGTGGCTGTCCGTGGCTGTCCGTGGGTGTCCGTCAGCACACACAGGACGTCCGTGGGTGTCCGTCAGCACACACAAGACTTTTGTGGCTGTCCGTGTGTGTCCGTCAACACACACATGACGTCTGTGGCTGTTCATCAGTACACATATCTGCATGTTGGTCCTTGGACTCAGCACGCTGACCCTTCCTGTGGACTGTTCGGGTGATTTTGGCCCACGTGGGCTGTCTGTTCAGTACACACAGGACGTCCGTGGGTGTCCGCCAGCACACACAGGACGTCACTGGCTGTCTGTTTGTGTCTGTGTGTGTCCGTCTGTGTCCGTCAGCACACACAGGACGTCCGTGGCTGTCCATCAGTATACATATCAGCATGTTGGTCCTTGGACTCAACACGCTGGCCCTTGCCGTGGACTGTTTGGGTGATTTTGGCCCACGTGGGCTGTCTGTTCAGTACACACAGGACGTCTGTGGGTGTCCGTCAGCACACACAAGACGTCCGTGGCTGTACGTGTGTGTCCGTCAGCACACACAGGACGTCCATGGCTGTCCGTGTTGGTTCGTTAGAACACACATGACGTCCGTGGCTGTCCGTCAGTACACATATCAGCACGTTGGTCCTTGGACTCAGCACGCTGACCCTTCCCGTGGACTGTTCGGGTGATTTTGGCCCACTTGGGCTGTCTGTTCAGTACACACAGGACGTCCGTTGGTGTCCACCAGCACACACAGGACGTCCGTGGCTGTACGTGTGTGTCTGTGCGTGTCCGTCTGTGTCCGTCAGCACACACAGGACGTCCGTGGCTGTCCATCAGTACACATATCAGCGCGTTGGTCCTTGGACTCAGCATGCTGGCCCTTCCCGTGGACTGTTTGGGTGATTTTGGACCACGTGGGCAGTCTGTTCAGTACACACAGGACGTCCGTGGGTGTCTGTGGCTGTCTGTGTGTGTCCGTGTGTGTCCGTCAGCATACACAGGACGTCCGTGGCTGTCCATCAGTGCACATATCAGCACGCTGGTCCTTGGACTAACCATGCTGGCCCTTCCTGTGGACTGTTCGAGTGATTTTGGCCCACGTGGGCTATCTGTTCAGTACACAGAGGACATCCGTGGGTGTCTGTCAGCACACACATGACGTCTGTGGGTGTCCGTCAGCACACACAAGACGTCCTTGGCTGTCCTTGTGTGTCCGTGTGTGTCCGTCAGCACACACAGAACGTCTATGGCTGTCCATCAGTACACATATCAGCACGTTAGTCCTTGGACTCAGCACGCTGACCCTTCCCGTGGACTGTTTGGTTGATTTTGGCCCATGTGGCCTGTCTGTTAAGTACACACAGGACGTCTATGGGTGTCCGTCAGCACACACAAGACGTCCTTGTGTGTCCGTCAGCACACACAGGACGTCTATGGCTGTCCGTGGGTGTCCGTCAGCACACACAGGACGTCCGTGGGTGTCCGTGAGCACACACAAGACTTATGTGGCTGTCCGTGTGTGTCCGTAAACACACACAGGACGTCTGTGGCTGTCCATCAGTACTTATATCTGCATGTTGGTCCTTGGACTCAGCACGCTGACCCTTCCTGTGCACTGTTCAGGTGATTTTAGCCCACGTGGGCTGTCTGTTCAGTACACACAGGACGTCTATGGGTGTCCGCCAGCACACACAAGACCTCCGTGGCTGTCTGTTTGTGTCCGTGTGTGTCCGTGTGTGTCTGTCAGCACACACAGGACGTCCGTGGCTGTCCATCAGTACACATATCAGCACGTTGGTCCTTGGACTCAGCACGCTGACCCTTCCCGTGGACTGTTCGGGTGATTTTAGCCCACGTGGGTTGTCTGTTCAGTACACACAGGACGTCTGTGGGTGTCCGCCAGCACACACAGGACGTCCGTGGCTGTCTGTTTGTCTACGTGTGTGTCAGTCAGCACACACATGACGTCCGTGGCTGTCCATCAGTACACATATCAGCACGTTGGTCCTTCGACTCAACACGCTGGCCCTTCCTGTGGACTGTTTGGGTGATTTTGGCCCACGTCGGCTGTCTGTTCAGTACACACAGGACGTCCATGGGTGTCCGCCAGCACACATAGGACGTTCGTGGCTGTTTGTCGCTGTCCGTGTGTGTCCGTGTGTGTCTGTTAGCACACACAGGACGTCCGTGGTTGTCCATCAGTACACATATCAGCACGCTGGTCCTTAGACTCAGCACGTTGGCCCTTCCTGTTGACTGTTCGGGTGATTTTGGACCACGTAGGCTGTCTGTTCAGTACACACAGAACGTCCGTGGGTGTCCGTCAGCACACACAGGACGTCCGTGTGTCCGTCAGCCCACACAGGACGTCTGTGGCTGTCCGTCAGTACACATATCAGCACGTTGGTCCTTGGACTCAGCACGCTGACCCTTCCCGTGGACTGTTCGGGTGATTTTGGCCCACGTGGGCTGTCTGTTCAGTACACACAGGACGTCCGTTGGTGTCCGCCAGCACACACAGGACGTCTGTGGCTGTACGTGTGTGTATGTGCGTGTCCGTCTGTGTCCGTCAGCACACACAGGACGTCCGTGGCTGTCCATCAGTACACATATCAGCACGTTGGTCCTTGGACTCAGCACGCTGGCCCTTCCCGTGGACTGTTTGGGTGATTTTGGCCCACGTGGGCAGTCTGTTCAGTACACACAGGACGTCCATGGGTGTCCGTGGCTGTCTGTGTGTGTCTGTGTGTGTCCGTCAGCATACACAGGACGCCCGTGGCTGTCCATCAGTGCACATATCAGCACGCTGGTCCTTGGACTCAGCACGCTGGCCCTTCCCGTGGACTGTTCGGGTGATTTTGGCCCACGTGGGCTGTCTGTTCAGTACACACAGGACGTCCGTGGGTGTCCGTCAGCACACACATGACGTCGTGGGTGTCCGTCAGCACACACATGACGTCCGTGGGTGTCCGTCAGCACACACATGACGTCCTTTGCTGTCCATGTGTGTAACATCCGCGATCCTGGATAAGGACCGTCGGGACGGCCATGGTTCGAGGAAACGAACCAGCCGGTCTTAGGACCTTAAGGCAAGCGTTGCATGGCCAAGATAGAAGGTTAAGGACGTCAGGATGCTGAGACTTAACCTTATAAGAGAAAGAAGTCAGCTAGTAAAAGCTGTACATAAGCTGGGCGATGCTTACGGGAAGCTCGATCAGCTAGACATAGCTCGGTCAAGCTCAGCCTAGCTCGTTCCAAGTTAAGTCAGCTCAACCAGCTGGACTACTAGCTCACTCAGCTGAGGCAGCTGGGAGTCAGCTCATCTCAGCTCGACGGACTGTTCGGGTTTTGGGCCGATGGTCCGGGTCTGGGTCAGTGGCGGGCCATGAGGTCCGGCCATGTGGTCCATGAGTCGTTGGGCTCTTGTGGACAGGCCGTGGGCTTGGGTATCAAGCCTGGGCTTGGGTTGTACGTGCCTATAAGGTCTGGAACCTTCCATTTCCGAACAGGTACGATCTGGACCGTTGATTGTAATCGATGCCCAAGATCTGTCCCAAAAGGATGCTTCGAAGGGATGTGTCCCTTCACACATGACCTTTGGTTGCCTATATATAGGATGCACGACCAGAGATCAAGGAATTCAGTATTATTCAGTCTCATTCTGTCTGAGACAAAGGACACACGTCCTAAACAAAAGGATCCCTCAATGAGAACCGAGGATCCAAGCCGGAAAAGGCTCGGTTGTGGTGGTTTAGTATCTCCGGCAAGGAGAACGGTTTAGGAGAGAGGAGGCCGTGTGGTTATGGATACCCAAGGCATAGAGAAAGGTCTGGAGAAGGACTCCAACCCCGTGGTTCAGTCAGATAGGGTCAGTGGGGTCACCACCAACTCATCGGCTAAGACCATCGGACAGTCTGAACCGGTCTAGCCATGGGCGTTTGGATTGTGTCCTATTCTTCTTATTCTTTTCATCTATTTATTCTTCTACTCCTCCTGTACATTGGCGTGGCCTTGTTGATGTGTTGGGATTGGTAATAACCGTTGTTCTGGTTGAGTAATGCGGTCGCGGTCTATAACCGACGAGTTCGGACTACGCCATGATCTGACTGGCCTCAGGTGATCCGATTGGATAGGGGCGGTTCTGTTCTGTTCTGAATGGCTGCAACCCTACCCTGAACAGTCACAATGGTTCATGACTTGTGTAGGTTAAGGCGTGGTCCTTTGGCCATAGGCCGGACACACGCACGGACCAGACAGTCCCTACGGACGGTTAGGTCGAATGGTTGGAACATCTGAATGGGTGCGAGTTGCCAAGGGTCATGAGTTGCCAAGAGGCACGTGTGTCCAAAGGGTACTAGTTCCCAAAAGGTGTGAGTTCCAAACGGTACCATTGGTTCAAGGCTTAGGCCGAACCAAGTGGACAGTCCGCGGCTGCATAGTCGAACGGACAGACGATTTGTTTAACCGGAGTGTTGTGTCGCAAGGTCTGATTCGTTGCAAGGCAATCCGTTTTGGTCTTGGGCCTTACTCTGTGGTATGGATCCAGGGTTTGGGTCGGATCAGGTAAGAAGGTCCGTGAGCCTTTGGGCTGGACTTATAACTGGCCGATCGCACCTAGATCTTAACCAAACGGTTAGACGAGACTATGGACGATCCAGCTATGGTTGGATGGTTCTAGCCGCAAAGGCTAAGTGGGATATCTTACAATCAACTTTGGGTTGGTGAGTAGGATAGGCGCCATATGCCTTATGTAGGGCGTAGACCCACATGATGGCAATGGAAGGCCGGTTATATCAGTACATGCTAAGTGGACGATGGCTTATCAAGTCTAGTGGTCGGATCATGTTTCATGACGATGGTTCGATGGCCAAACACTAGTATGGATATTCACGTTGCTGGAGTAAGAGTATTGATTTGATGCTTCTAGATGTCAACCTTGGTGTTGATAGCTTCGAGATTGGCTAAGTGTCATGACGAAGTGTGTGGCTAGTACTATGTGTCGTAGACCACAGATACTGAGCCTAAGTGTCATTGTTCAAGGAAGGCCGTGTAAGATCTGATCATGGCTGAGTATGGACGACCTGACCTCTGAATGATGGTTCAAGGTGTCGGTACTAACCTGATTAATGAATGCATCGGTTGGTATGAACAAGTCATATATGTTGTCTGGGTTAAGTCCCAACGCCGGTCAGGCCAGATGATGACTCATCAGTTCCAAGTCATGTGAGGATGGTTGGTTGATTGACTGAGGATCTCATGAGCTTTGTCAGTCCAGAAGATGGACTTGGTACTATTGCCTATAAGGCAAAAGGATTTTGGATTGTGCTTGAGCCGAGATAGGCCAAATATATATCCTTATCCTTTCGAAGACTTCTCAAAGGTTACTTATGTCTGTGGGGATGGTTGGTTGAATGACTAAGTACCTAGGGGAGTTGTTTGATGCAGGAGTCAAGATAAGGACCTTAAGTAAGATGATTGAGTGATCGTGGTCCAGCTGTTAAGCAAGAGCAATTCAAGTCAATGGAGGACCAATGAGCTAATAAGCTCCATAGATGTGTGGCAAAGGTATGATCTAGCATTTACTTATGTAGATCTAGATAGAATTGTTTAGGGGAATGGAACCTCAGAATCGTATGTCTTGGTTTGGGTTTAGGATTGACCTTTAAGCTAATTGGTAGTTGAGTAAACTAGCCAAGGCTAAGGTGATTCAACCAGACAAGTGTTAGATTGGTTTTAGACCAATGGTTAATTATAGAATAATCCGCTGCGTATCTGTTGAAAGGATCTATGCTATTAATGACTAGGGAAATATTTAGCTAAGGTTTAAGTTAGCCCTCGCCTTTAGGCGATATTATATATAAAGGGCAAAAATTAAGAGGTTCGGCCAGGAAGTGGACCGAGCGACATAAGGCTTCGACCACGGCCTAGTCGGCCGGATCGGGGTGTTACAAGTTGGTATCAGAGCCAGGTTTATCCTGTTGAGGACAACCTCTATGATTATGCGTTCCATACCGAAATTATTTCCAAATCTATGATGACTATGAAACCTTAGTTGGGGTGAGCCAAGAAAGAGTTGAGGTAAGCTAGGGTATTATGCTTGTGAATGTGGGAATTCTAAGATGAACCGGCTTAGCCAAGATACATTTTCCAAGGGCAAGAACCTAAAAACAGAAAGGTTGGTCGATCTATTATTTAGAAGTAATAGACGGGTTGGAAGGGATGGAAGCAATGCAAGACTTGTTTATGGATGACCTAAACAAGGGAAGTAACATGGACCAGAGAGTGGCTTAGGTTGAAATAAACGTGCAGCATTCTACTGAAGTTGAGTGTTATCCCTTGATGGTCGTTCATAATAAGTAAAGCATATTCAATATTAAAATCTGACTCAAGGGATACACTACATGACCAGTACACGAGTGGACTTCTGATCAGATGGATCAGTTAGGACTCGGTATAAGTTAAGGTAGGTTTCCATTGATCGAGTCAGATGGAATGAATCAATTCCAATCTGAATCCGTCCAAAGAAAGAATAAGGAAACTCCGGGTGTTCGTTCCAATCATTGGAAGAACATGATGTTAAGTATCTTAGTATGATGGGGATTGAGGTATATTATAGTTGCTGTTGTGAATGGTGTGAGCATTTGCAATAGTAAGACGCTTTGGAGAATGGTATGGGACGTTTTCCAAATGTGTGATCAAACCAAAATCCTACTCATCTAGGTACCCACTGCAAGTGGAACGGGTGGCTTTGTTGGAGTCTAACTTGGCTGAATAAGCTAAGCTTAAGGCTAAGCCACAGTCTGGCCCATCGGGCAAAACTAATGATAAAAAGAGAAAATGGGACTGGGTGGACGGAGGCAAGACCTCTGGTGGCCGACCTGCGTGTTCCAAATATGAACGGACCCATCCTGGTGAGTGCTGGAAGGCCAAGGGGGCTTGTGTTTGTTGTGGCAGCATGGACCATGGGGTTCAGAACTGTCCTCGACCGAACCCGTCTGGTAGAAGCGGCCAGATGACTTGTTTCCATTGTGGCCAGCAAGGACATTTCAAATCGGAGTGTCCCAAGCAGCAAGGAAGTCAGGGGAAGGGCCGTGGAGACACAGGCAAGGCGTCCCAAGGCAAACCAACCACAACACCGAGGGTGTATGAACTGTCACGAGACGACGGAGCTTCCGGATCTTTTGATTCGATCTCTGGCAATCTCTAAATTTATCTTTTTACATTCAAGTAGTAATGCTTGGTCTGGAACCTAGAATGTGGTCTAGGGGATTCTGATGGGGGTCTCTGATAGGAACCATCACGGTCGGTGGGGTAAAAACCCACGTACTTTCCGACGCAGGGCTACACATAGGTTTTGTGAGTCCGGGACTGGTCGGAAAGGGTTTGTTCTGTCTGGATGCAGGTGATAATTTTGGGATAGTGCGGGCAGCCAGTGGGCAAGCCATGAACTCACTAGGTCTCATGTCGAATATCTCAGTACAGATCCAGGGAAAGGTCTTCCCTGTGAATCTGGTCGGTGTCCACCTAAAGAATCAAGAGTGATCTTAGGTATGGACTGATTGGGAAAGTACCGAGCCACTCTCGATTGCCATAAGGGTCGTGTGCAATTGGAGAATGGACTTCACCCGGTAGAGTACCAAGGTCTGTGTCAAGCTCAAGAGAAAGTAGTGGTTTCAGCAGTTCGAGCGATTTGGATTCTGGAACAGGGTTGTCAGTCATTCTTGGCTACAATTACAACAACAGAGCCTGACAGTTCTGGTTTTCTGCTAGACCCATGTGAGGATTCGTTGGTGTCCGAGTTCCAGGATGTGTTTCAGGGGCTACAGGGTGTCCCCCCTGATAGGTCCGATCCCTTTCTGATGGAACTGGAACCAAGGACAGCTCCGCTGTCCTAGAGTCCATTTCTTTGGCTCCGGCCGAGATGGCTGTCACGCCCCCAATCCTGGAAAGGATTGTCGGGACAGCCATGGTTCGAGGAAACGTACCAGCCAGTCTTAGGACATCAAGGCAAGCGTTCCATGGTCAAGAAAGAAGGTTAAGGACATAAGGAAACTTAGACTTAACTTTATAAGAGCTAAGAGACGGCTAGGACGAGTAAGATGGTAACTGGAGGAAGTAGACGAGTAGCTCGGCCAGCTCAACGAAGCTAGGTTTAGGTCACTCCAGCTCAGCCACTACTAAGTCAGCTCCACTAGTTGGACTACTAGCTCACTCAGATGAGGCAGCTGGGAGTCAGCTCATCTCAGCTAGACGGACTGTTCGGGTTTAAGGCCGATGGTCCGGGTCCGGGTCAGTGGCGGGCTGTGAGGTCCGGCCATGAGGCCATGGGCTGTTGGGTCTTTGGACAAGGCCGTGGGCTAAGTCCAGGAGGCCTGGGGCGTGGGTTGGGCTTGTGACCGACCCCAAACCCAATCAGAAAGGGCGAAGGGATGCAAGTGGCCGAAAGGGGACAACCCTTGGCCGATGGTGCCCATTCGCTAGCAAGTCGTGCCTGTTCGTGGGGCAAGACTTACCCCCTCGTTTTCTATAAATATGGGGGCTCTCCTGTTGATTTCATTATCCAATTCCAGAGTAAAATTCTCATAGAAAAACGTAGAGAGAGAGAGAGAGAGTCGCGGCCAAGAGATCGGCCAGAAAAGGGCCGGTCGTGGTGGTTTAGTATCTCCGGCAAGGAGAACGGTTTAGGAGAGAGAAGGCCGTGTGGTTATGAATACCCAACGCATATAGAAAGGTCTGGAGAAGGACTCCAAAGCCGTGGTTCAATCCAACAGGGCAGTGGGGTAACCACCGACTCATTGGCTAAGACCATCGGACAGTCCGAACCGGTCTAGCCATGGGCGTTTGGATTGTGTCCCATTCTTCTTATTCTTTTCATCTAGTTCTTCTTCTACTCCTTCTGTACATTGGCGTGGCCTTTTTGATGTGTTGGGATTGGTTATAACTGTGGTTCTGGTTGAGTAATGCGGTCGAGGTCCATAACCGTCGAGTTAGGCGCGCGCATGGTCTAAACCGGCCTCAGGTGATCCGATTGGATAGGGGCGGTTCTGTTCTGTTCTGAACGGTTGCAACCCTTCCCTGAACAGTCACAATGGTTCATGACTTGTGTAGGTTAAGGCGTGGTCCTTTGGCCATAGGCCGGACACACGCACGGACCAGACAGTCCATACGGACGGTTAGGTCGAACGGTTGGAGCATCTGAACGGGTGCGAGATGCCAAGGGTCATGAGTTGTCAAGAGGCACGAGTGTCCAAAGGGTACTAGTTCCCAAAGGGTGAGAGTTCCAAACGGTGCCATTGGTTCAAGGCTTAGGCCGAACCAAGTGGACAGTCCGCGGCTGCATAGTCGAACGGACGGACGGTTAGTTTAACCGGAGTGTTGTGTCGCAAGGTCTGATTGGTTGCAAGGCAATCCGGTTTGGTCTTGGGCCTTACTCTGTGGTATGGATCCAGGCTTTGGGTCGGATCAGGTAAGAAGGTCCGTGAGCCTTTGGGCCAGACTTATAACTGGTCGATCGCACCTAGATCTTAACCAGACGGTTAGACGGGACTATGGACGATCCGGCTATGGTTGGATGGTTCTGGCCGCAAAGGCTAAATGGGATATCTTACAATCAACTTTGGGTTGGTGAGTAGGATAGGCCCCATATGTCATATGTAGGGAGTAGACCTACATGATGGCAATGGAAGGCCGGTTATATCCGTACATGCTAAGTGGATGATGGCTTATCAAGTCTAGTGGTCGGATCATGTTTCATGACGATGGTTCGATGGCCGAACACTAGTATGGATAGTCACGTTGCTGGAGTAAGAGTATTGATGTGATGCTTCTAGATATCAACCTTGGTGTTGATAGCTTCGAGATTGGCTAAGAGTCATGACGAAGTGTGTGGCTAGTATTATGTGTCGTAGACCATAGATACTGAGCCTAAGTGTGATTGTTCAAGGAAGGCCATGTAAGATCTGATTATGGTTGAGTATGGACGACCTGACCTCTGGATGATGGTCTAAGGTGTCGGTACTAACCTGATTAATGAATGCATCGGTTGGTATGAACAAGTCATATCTGTTGTCTGGGTTAAGTCCCAAGGCCGGTCAGACAAGATGATGACTCATCAGTTCCAAGCCATGTGAGGATGGTTGGTTGATTGACTTAGGAACTCATGAGCTTTGTCAGTCCAGAAGATGGACTTGGTACTATTGCCTATAAGGCAAAAGGATTTCGGATTGTGCTTGAGCCGAGATAGGCCAAATACATATCCTTATCCTTTCGAAGACTTCTCAGAGGTTACTTATGTCTGTGGGGATGGTTGGTTGAATGACTAAGTACCTAGGGGAGCTGTTTGATGCATGAGTAAATATAAGGACCTTAAGTAAGATCATTGGGTGATCATGGTCCAGCTGTTAAGCAAGAGCGATTCGAGTCAATGGAGGACCGATAAGCTAATAAGCTCCATAGATGTGGCAAAGGTATGATCTAGCATTTACTTATGTAGATCTAGATAGAATGGTTTAGGGGAATGGAACCTCAGAATCGTATGGCTTGGTATGGGTTTAGGATTGACCTTTAAGCTAATTGGTAGTTGAGTAAACTGACCAAGGCTAAGGTGCTTCGACCAGACAAGTGTTAGATTGGTTTTAGACCAATGGTTAATTAGAGAATAATCCGCTGCGTATCTGTTGAAAGGATCTAGGCTATTAATGACTAGGGAAGTCTATAGCTAAGATCTAAGTTAGCCCTCGTTTTTAGGCGATATTATAAATAAAGGGCAAAAATTAAGAGGTTCGGCCAGGAAGTGGACCGAGCGACGTGAGGCATCGACAGCGGCCTAGGCGGCCGGGATCGGGTCTTACAAGTTGGTATCAGAGCATGCTTGATCCTGTTTAGGACAACGCTCTAAGATTATGAGTTTCATACCGAAGTTATTTCCAAAAACTATGAGGACTATGAAACCTTAGTTGGGGTGAGCCAAGAAATAGTTGAGGTAAGTTAGGGTATCATGCTTGTGAATGTGGGAATTCTAAGATGAACCGGCTTAGCCAAGATACATTTTCCAAGGGCAAGAACCTATAAACCGAAAGGTTGGTCGATCTAGTATGTAGAAGTAATAGACGGGTTGGAAGGGATGGACGCAATGCAAGACTTGTTTATGGATGACCTGAACAAGGGAAGTAACATGGACCAGAGAGTTGCTTAGGTTGAAATAAACGTGCAGCATTCTACTGAAGTTAAGTGTTATCCCTTGATGGCCGTTCATAATAAGTAAAGAATATGCAACATTAAAATCTGACTCAAGGGAGACACTACATGACCAGTACACGAGTGGACTTGTGATCAGATGGATCAGCTAGGACTCGGTATAAGTTAAGGTAGGTTTCCTTAGATCTAGTTGGATGGAATGAATCAATTCCAATCTGAATCCGTCCAAAGAAAGAATGAGGAAACTCAGGGTGTTCGTTCCAATCATTGGAAGAACATGATGTTAAGTATCTTAGTATGCTGGGGATTGAGGTATATTATAATTGCTATTGTGAATGGTGTGAGCATTTGCAATAGTAAGACGCTTAGGAGAATGGTATGGGACGTTTTCCAAATGTGTGATCAAACCGAAATCCTACTCATCTAGGTACCCACTGGAAGTGGAACGGGTGGCTTTGTTGGAGTCTAACTTGGCTGAAGAAGCAAAGCTTAAGGCTAAGCCACAGTCAGGCCCATCGGGCAAGACTGATCAAGTCCAGTAATGGACGAGGATCAGGCCACGACCTATTCGGAGATGGACCTATGGTTGGGGTGAAACGGTCGACTCCCTGAGTGGACCAGGACCAGAGTACGATCGAGTCCAAGGAAGGACCAGGAACGAATTATGACAAAGTCCAGTGAAGGATAGAAGTCAAGTCTGAGGTGCTTTTAGTCTGGAGGGACTAAGATCGCAATGTGGCCAAGCCTAAAAAGGTTGTGGCCGGTTAAGGGGATGATCCAGTACGTTGTGGATGAGGTCAAGATACATTTTCCAAGGACAAAGAACCATAACAATCTGTTAGGACTCGTTGTAGGACGAGCAACCTAAAGATTGGAACAAGTTCGTGAGGACTTGACTGGTACATCGAGTGGTGTGGGGATTGGCCAAATCTACTAAGGCTCGAGTATGCAGCATGTTCCTAGGGACTGATTACGATCTAGTCTTGGACTATGATCAGAGAAAGAATAAAATCTGAAGAAGATGCTATTGAAAGGAAAGACATAGACTTGTTGGTTACTAGGACCGTAACCTGGAGAGTTTGGCCAGTGACACAAGGAAAGTCTTTGGATGGAATTACAAGTTTCACTTGAATGGATGCTTGATGGGCCCTCGACCATGGTCGAAGTAGACAAGTAAGGGTGACATAAGCGAAACCAGAAAAGTCCCCTTGAAAGGATTTTTGTGGTTAAATCCTTATCAAGTGGGGGAGACTTAAACAACGATGGTCAAAGGAATTTGATCATCGAAGTGGTCATTTGGTGGTTCTGAATCAAGCTTGTTCTATTCTCTGATCAACACTAGAATATGTTCGGTTGGAATATTTTGTCTTGGGACAAGGTATAATCATCACCAGATTCGAGGACGAATCCATTACAAGTGGGGGAGACTTGTCTTGCCCCAATCCTGGAAAGGATTGTCGGGACGGCCATGGTTCGAGGAAACGTACCAGCCAGTCTTAGGACATCAAGGCAAGCATTCCATGGTCGAGAAACAAGGTTAAGAACATAAGGAAACTTAGACTTAACCTTATATAAGCTAAGAGACAGCTAGGACAAGTAAGACGGAAACTGGATGAAGTAGACGAGTAGCTCGACCAGCTCAACGAAGCTAGGTTTAGTTCACTCCAGCTCAGTCCCTACTAAGTCAGCTCCACTAGCTGGACTACAAGCTCACTCAGCTGAGGCAGCTGAGAGTCAGCTCACCTCAGCTAGATGGACTGTTCGGGTTTTAGGCCGATGGTCCGGGTCTGGGTCAGTGGCGGGCTGTGAGGTCCGGCCATGAGGCCTTGGGCTGTTGGGTCTTTGGACAAGGCCGTGGGCTAAGTACAGGAGGCTTGGGGCGTGGGTTGGGCTTATGACCGACCCCAAACCCAATCAGAAAGGGCGATGGGATGCAACTGGCCGAGAGGGCACAACCCTTGGCCGATGGTGCCCGTTCGCTAGCAAGTCGTGCCTGTTCGTGGGGCAAGACTTACCCCCTCGTTTTCTATAAATATGGGGCCTCTCCTGTTGATTTCATTATCCAATTCCAGAGTAAAATACTCAGAGAAAAACGTAGAGAGAAAGAAAGAGAGAAAGAGAGAGTTCCGGCCAAGAGAAAGGCCGATTGTGGTGGTGTTGTGTTCCGGCGACTCTGATCGTTTGAGAACTAACCCCGGTCAAGAATGGGAGATCAAGACAAGGAGAAGAGCATGGAGAACCCAGACGTGGTTCACAAGGTATGTGATGGGCCGTGGCTCCTTCAGACCGAACAGACGGTCCATGCGACCGCACCGCGGCTCTGCTCGGTTCCTAAGTCCCATCCGGCTCTCCTTATCTGTTTCAATTCGTTTCTCTTCTCTTCTCTCTGGCTAAACACGAAAGGTTGTGTTGGTTGAGCCCAAGGGACACGTCCCTAGGTTTTGGCCGAACATAATCAAACCGCTAGCCTAGACACGGGTCGGTTAGTCGGATGAACCGATCGCACCAAGACTGGGCGGTTAGGACGAACGGTTGGGAATGACCCAGAGGGCACGAGTTGTCAAGAGTCATGAGTGTCCAATGGTTGTGAGTTGCCAAAGGGTGTCAGTGACCAAAAGGTACGAGATACCAAAGGTTAAGAACATCAAAAGGTACGAGGACCAAGAGGCATGATTGGCCAAAGGGTGCATGTTCCAAACAGTGTCTTTCGGGACAGGTTAGGACCAATCCTTATGGATCAGCCTATGGCTTGTCTAGTTAGGACAAGGTCACGGTTTGTCTAAGCCAAGGTAGAGTCGCAAGGTCTGACCGGTTGTTAAGCCTTCCGGATTAGGCTTGAGGATTACTCGGCCGATTGGATCCAGGCCTAAGGCCGGATCAGGTAAGGGCGTCCGTTGGGCCATTGAGCCGGACTTCATTGGCCGGTCGCACCTAGATTCTATCCGGTTAGACGGATTGGTCTTTGGGGACGATCCGGATCTGTTCGTGTGTTCTGTTTATCTATTCTGGACTATCTATCTGATTCTAAGACATGGGGTGGTTGGTTGAATGACTTAGGATACGATAGGTAGGTTCATACGTTTTATGATTATGTTGACTGAGGTTTATCTAAGTTCTAGGAACCAAGCCAAGCATTGTAGAATCAATCCGTTTTATTTTCGGTTATGATTAATGCTTATCTGGTTGTGGTTTCAGGAACTAAGGATGGTTCTGGTCAAGCCAAGGAGCCGTGAAGGCTCGGTCAGTGAGAGGCAGTGTAACGTGTGGTTAGATGATGCTAGGGATGAACTAGTGACTGTCTATGAGACTGTTAAGAAGTTGTGTATTGAATCTCATGTTTCCAAGTAATACAAAGTTTATACATTGTTATTCCGCTGTGCAATCTGTTCCTTTGTTTATGAACCTCATATTCAAATATGACTTAGTAACTAAAAGACTTAAAATGGATCAAACAAGCAAAGAAATAAATAATTAAGCCTGCGGACTCCATCAGGTCGAGAGGCCAGGGTTCCGGTCTTACAGCCGTGGCTGTCACTGGCTGTCCGTCAGCACACACAGGACATCCGGTTGTGTCCGTCAGCACACACAGAACGTCCGTGTGTGATCGTGTGTGTCTGTGTGTGTCTGTCAGCCTACACAGGACGTCCATGGCTGTCCTTCAGTACACATATCAGCATGCTGGTCCTTGGACTCAGCATGCTAGCCCATCCTGTGGACTGTTTGGGTGATTTTGGCCCACGTGGGCTGTCTGTGGGTGTCCGCCAAGCATCACATTCGATTTCAAAAGCTTTAGAAAAATCTGGAAGTACAAGTAAAGGGCCGTGAGTCAACTTCCCTTTAAGGATTTCGAATGCTTCTTCCTGAGCTGGTCCCCATTTGAACCCCACGTTCTTCTTGATTACTTCAGTAAGAGGAGTGGCCAAGGTACTGAAGTTTTGAACAAATCGCCTATAGAAGCCGGCAAGGCCATGGAAGCTTCTTACTTCACCAATGGTGGTCGGAATGAGCCAGTCCCGTATTGCTTGGACCTTCTGTTCGTCCACTCTCAAGCCATCTGCACCTACAACAAAACCTAGAAAGACCACATGATCTGTGCCAAAAGAACACTTTCCAAGGTTAGCAAACAAACATTCCTTTCTAAGGACTTCAAGAACAGATTTCAAATGCTGTTTGTGCTCATCAAGTCTTTTGCTGTAAATAAAAATGTCATCAAAGTAAACCACAACAAAATGACCAATAAAAGACCTCAAGACATGATTCATTAGGCGCATGAAAGTACTAGGTGCATTAGTGAGACCAAAGGGCATGACAAGCCACTCATACAAACCTAGTTTGTTTTAAAGGTCGTTTTCCATTCATCACCTTCTTTCATCCTAATCTGATGATAGCCACTTCTCAAATCTATCTTAGAAAAGTACTTGAACCATGGAGTTCATCAAGCATATCATCAAGACGAGGGATAGGATGTCGATACTTTACCGTGATGTTGTTTATGGCCCGCCAGTCCAAACACATCCTCCAGGAGCCATCCTTCTTTGGTACAAGTAGAACAGGCACGGCACAGGGACTGAGACTCTCTCTGATGTATCCCTTCTCAAGCAAGTCATTGATCTGTTTCTCCAGCTCCTTGGTCTCGACCGGATTGGTGCGGTACGCTGGTCGGTTCGGCAGAGAGGCGCCCGGGATGAGATCTATCTGATGCTCAATGCCTCTCACCGGTGGCAATCCTTTCTAATTTTCTTCTGGAAACACATCAGAATAATCCTGCAAGATACCTAAAAATTCACTCGGAATCTCCGGTGCAAGGTCAGAAGAAGATGAGGCCAAGAGAGACTCTTTATAAATCAGTAAGAGAATTGGCTTTTGAGAGCAAAGAGACTTCCTTACCTGACTTTCTTTGATAAAGAAGTTGGAGTTTCTGGTACTGGTCTCAGGTTTATCAGCTTTAGAGTCTTTGTCTTGGTTCTTCTTAAGTTGGACCTGGTCTTGATGTACTTCCGAAGGCGACAAAGGCACCAAGGTGATCTTCTTTCCCTTATGATCAAATGAATGCCGGTTTGTGAAACCATCATGCACTTCCTTCTTGTCAAATTGCCAAGGCCGGCCCAAGAGAACATGGCAAGCATCCATGGGAAGCACATTGCAGACAACCTCATCCTCATATCGGCCAATGGAGTGTGGAACCGTGACTTGCTCCTTCACATACTGTTCTCCAGCCTCATTGTGCCACTCCAACCTGAAAGGACGAGAAAGAGGCCGAGTAACAAGCCCAAGTTTCTTTACAAGGGTGTCACTAGCCACATTAGTGCAACTACCTCCATCAATGATTAAAGAACAAACTTTATCAGAAATGAGACATCTAGAGTGAAAGAGATTCTCCCTTTGTTCTTTGTCATTGGATTTTGGTTGGACACTCAAGGCACGCCTAGTAACCAGTAGTGAACCATGGCTCGGCTCATCAAGAACATCCTCATCATAGATCGGATCAGAACTCTCCACAAAGGTCGAGCAAAACTCATCGATCACTCCATCGACCTCCTCATCAAAGATGGGATCAGTGGTATCGTCCAAGACCCTCCTAGTAACAAGAAGGGGACCATGAACCGGGAAGTCAAGTGCTTCTTCCTCATCATCATCATCATCATACACTGGTCCGAGATCCTCCTTGTCTTCTTCAGATTCGACTTCTCCATTCTCCAAGAGCACCATCACCTTTTGGTTTGGACATCGGTTGGCATAGTGGCCAAGGCCATGACACCTAAAGCATTGGATGTCTCTGGTTCGTTTGGTAGCCTCTTCTTTCTTTTCTCTATCAACACGAGCAGGGATATTAGTCTTAAAAGCTGTATTTGTTGTGGAAGAAGACTTACCCTTGTCTTGATAGTTTGGCTTGGAAGCAAAGGTCGGTTTAGAAGCAAAGGTCGGTTTAGTGAGACCCTTTCTCTTGACTTGTTGCTCGATCAGCACAGCCTTGTGTAGCATCTGCTCCATGCTGTCATAGTCTTCCAGCTCCATGCGGTCTTGTATGTCCCGGTTGAGCCCGGTAAGAAATCTGGCCATGGTGGCGTCTAAGGGCTCTTCTACATCAGCTTTGATCATCAAGGTCTCCATCTCCTAGTGATAGTCCTCAACTGAATTAGAACCTTGAAGCAAATGCCTGAGTTTACGGTGTAGATCTCGGTGGTAATGGTGGGGAACAAAGCGTCTCCGCATCAGCATGGAAAGCTCATCCCATGTATCAACTGGCGCCTCACCTGCTCTCCTCCTGCTAGTCACAACTCGATCATACCAATTAATAGCATAGCCAGTAAACTCAGCGGCAGCAAGTCTAACCTTTTTAACATCAGAAAAATTTTGACAATCAAACACAAGTTCAATTTTTCTTTCCCATTCAAGAAAAGCATCCGGATCATTTTTGCCATCAAAACTTGGAATTTTCAATTTCAAACCACTCAAGCCATCATTGGTTCTTTCATTTCTACCAAATGGTTTGACATCACCTCGGTTTTGATGCCTAGGAACTGTCACGCCCCCAATCCTGGAAAGGATTGTCAGGACGGCCATGGTTCGAGGACATAAGGAAACTTTGACTTAACCTTGTAAGAGAAAAGAGACAGCTAAGACGAGTAAGACGGTAGCTGGACGAGATAGAGAAGTAGCTCGACCAGCTTAACGAAGCTAGGTTGAGTTCACTCCAGCTCAGCCACTACTAAGTCAGCTCCACTAGCTGGACTACTAGCTCACTCAGCTGAGGCAGCTGGGAGTCAGCTCATCTCAGCTAGACGGACTGTTCGGGTTTTAGGCCAATGTCCGGGTCCGGGTCAGTGGCGGGCTGTGAGGTCCGGCCATGAGGCCATGGGCTGTTGGGTCTTTGGGCAAGGCCGTGGGCTAAGTCCAAGAGGCTTGGGGCGTGGGTTGGGCTTGTGACCGACCTCAAACCCAATAAGAAAGGGCGAAGGGATGCAAGTGGCCGAAAGGGGACAACCCTTGGCCGATGGTGCCCATTCGCTAGCAAGTCGTGCCTGTTCGTGGGGCAAGACTTACCCCCTCGTTTTCTATAAATATGGGGGCTCTCCTGTCGATTTCATTATCCAATTCCATAGTAAAATACTCAGAGAAAAACGTAGAGAGAAAGAAAGAGAGAAAGAGAGAGTCCCGGCCAAGAGATCCGCCGGAAAAGGGCCGGTCATGGTGGTTTTGTATCTCCGGCAAGGAGAACGGTTTAGGAGAGAGGAGGCCGTGTGGTTATGAATACCCAAGGCATAGAGAAAGGTCTGGAGAAGGACTCCAAAGCCGTGGTTCAGTCAGATAGGGTCAGTGGGGTAACCACCGACTCATCGGCTAAGACCATCGGACAGTCCGAACCGGTCTAGCCATGGGCGTTTGGATTGTGTCCCATTCTTCTTATTCTTTTCATCCAATTCTTCTTCTACTCCTTCTGTACATTGGCGTGGCCTTGTGGATATGTTGGGATTGGTTATAACCGTGGTTCTGGTTGAGTAATGCGGTCGCGGTCCATAACCGTCGAGTTAGGCGCGCGCATGGTCTAAACTGGCCTCAGATGATCCGATTGGATAGAGGCGGTTCTGTTCTGTTCTGGACGGTTGCAACCCTTACCTAAACAGTCACAATGGTTCATGACTTATGTAGGTTAAGGCGTGGTCCTTTGGCCATAGGCCGGACACACGTACGGACCAGACAGTCCATAAGGACAGTTAGGTCGAACGGTTGGAACATCTGAATGGGTGCGAGTTGCCAAGGGTCATGAGTTGCCAAGAGGCACGTGTGTCCAAAGGGTACTAGTTACCAAAGGGTGTGAGTTCCAAACGGTGCCATTGGTTCAAGGCTTAGGCCGAACCAAGTGGACAGTCCGCGGCTGCATAGTCGAACGGACGGACGGTTAGTTTAACCGGAGTGTTTTATCGCAAGGTCTGATTGGTCGCAAGGCAATCTGGTTTTGTCTTGGGCCTTACTCTGTGGTATGGATCCAGGCTTTGGGTCGGATCAGGTAAGAAGGTCCGTGAGCCTTTGGGCCGGACTTATAACTGGTCGATCGCACCTAGATCTTAACCAGACGCTTAGACGGGACTATGGATGATCCAGCTATGGTTGGATGGTTCTGGCCGCAAAGGCTAAGTGGGATATCTTACAATCAAATTTGGGTTGGTGAGTAGGATAGGCGCCATATGTCTTATGTAGGGAGTAGACTTACATGATGGCAATGGAAGGCCGGTTCTATCAGTACATGCTAAGTGGATGATGGCTTATCAAGTCTAGTGGTCGGATCATGTTTCATGACAATGGTTCGATGGCCGAACACTAGTGTGGATAGTCACGTTGCTGGAGAAAGAGTATTGATGTGATGCTTCTATATATCAACCTTGGTGTTGATAGCTTCGAGTTTGGCTCAAGAGAAGCTCGAGGTGTCACCGTGCATGGAAGCTGCACATGCAGCTTGACATGTAGAAGCACGAGGTGGATTGCCAAGCACGAGATGTCGCGACGCATGCAACCGAAGCATGCTGATCGACATGTGTGAGGATGTGTGGCGCCTTGCATGAGCTCCAGTCATGAAGCCTTACATCTGGGAGGAGTGGTGGCGTCCTGCATGTGTCCTGGACATGCAGCCAGCCATGTGGAGCACGAGGTGCCGCCGTGCATGCGTCCGGAGCCATGCGGAGCGACACTCGGGCTGCCACCAACCTGAAGCTGATTGGCTGGTGTCTCCTATATAAAGACCACGACCCCTTCTCATTTCATTCATCCAGACCTTTTAAAAGCAAGTTAAAAAAGTGGGTTAGAGAGAGAAAAAGAAGTAGAAATAGAAAGTAAGAGGTTATGAGCTATTTCGAGAGTTTTAGAGAGTTTTCGAGATCAGTTTCTCTACTGATTTCAAGTCAGCGCCTAGGGAAGGTTCTGGCCAACTGAAGATCAACCAATTTAAGATCAATTCAGATGGGAAGCAAGTCAACGTGGTTAGAGAGAGAGAGAAAGATAGTGTAGCTGAGTTCTGAAGACCGATACTCCACCGAGAAGGCCAGTTCCGTCCAATCGGCGATTCTCTACGATTGTGACGCGGAAGCTCTGTCCAATTCAATTCGTCCAAGCCAGTCATTTTCTCCTACAATTAAGTGGAGGTGCTGTCCAAGATTAGTTCAGTTCCATGGGTTCAGATCAGTCGAAGTTCTCCTCGATACTCTGCCGAAATGTCCGAAGAACTGTCCAGCAGCTAAAGGAGATTCTGTCCAGATCAGTCTGTCCAGACGTGTCAGTTTCTTCATGATGAAGCCGAGGTTATGTCCAAGTCAAGATCAGTCCAGTCCAGTCCACTCAAGGCGTCCATTGGGTTTTGGCCAAGTCCTCTCCGATCAACCAGCTGCTTCTCGCCTAGAACACTGTGAGTTGGTTTGTTTGAATTCCACTTGGAATTTAGGGTAGATCGAGTCTGCATATAGATTAGAATGATCACGTTATTGAACGGTAGAGTCCTTAGGGTTATTTAATTTATGGAACCGGACTCAGTTTAGCAAGGGCTAAGCTGAGATGAATGGAATTAAGACTGAGTTAATAACCTGACTAGGACTAGGGCTAGGATGCATCATGTTTTCTATTCTTGCGTGTTGATATGGTTGAGTGCAGGTTCCCGTTATCTTTAAAGAAAGTTTCTCAGCGGGAGGCTGGACTATCTGGGTAACGGTTTTATTGAGTTGTTTAGTATTGATATTGTTGTTTAGTTGTTTAGTAGTTAGGCCATATAGGCCGGACTACTGGTACTATGGTTAGTCTTGTGGAGTCGTGTCTAGTTAGGATGGAACTTTATCTTTAGGTTAGGTTCTAGATTGAGTTTGTGTTGTGTGAGTGTGCCGACAGTATGTGCGTGACCCGCCCATACTAGGCTTGTTTAGGGGTGATTAGTGTTTCCTCAGCCTCGTACCCAGCGGGTTCAAGCTAGGGCTAGATTGATTGTTATTTTGGGTTGTCCGGGTTAGAGTCTAGGTTGCGGGTAGAGGCCGCCAGCTCACTGAGTAACATTAGGTTACTCATCCAACTCCGTTGTCCTTTTTGCAGGTCGCTTTAGGTAAGGATGATCGGATAGCTTGGTGCTGGATGTTAGGACCGCCGGTGTAGATTTTCATGCCTTTTGTAAACGGTATTGTGGATTTGTGTTTAGTTGACTCGATTTGGCATTAGGCCGGGACCGGTCTCGAATTATATCAATGTATGGATATTTCTCGAATAAATAAAGTAATTGTTTTATATGCGCTTCATGAGTACTCTGATATTTGACTAGTCCGGTCTAACACAACGTTAGGTCGTAGTACGGGTTGAAAAGCCTTAGGCCTCGATCTAACGGAAAACGCTAACTCTAGGTACGGGTTGCAAAGCCTTATGCCTTGACGCAGCAGGACGAGTTAGTGGATGAACTGGTCTAGGTCGTGGAGTGAAGTTTGTGACTCTGACCGGATTGTCCCTAGCCCGTCACGTAGCGCTTCCGGACCATGGTGTTGGGTTGGACGGTCAGTCATGTTCTTGTTTGATTGTTGGCTGGCCGGTTGGCCTTTCATCTCCAACCCTTTGTGTTGGTCGTCCGTCGGTCATGTTCTTGTTTGATTGTTGGCCGGTGGGTCGACCTATGCTTAGGACGGTTCGGGGGTGTTACAGACCTATGGTCGGGATGAAACGGTCGAGTCCCTGAGTGGACCAGGACCGGAGTACGATCACATCCGTAAATGGACCAGGATTGAATTATGACAAAGTCCAATGAAGGACAGAAGTTAAGTCTGAGGCGTTTTTAGTCTGGAGGGACTAAGATCGCAATGTGGCCAAGCCTGAAAAGGTTGAGGCCGGTTAAGGGGGTGATCCATTATGTTGTTGCTGAGGTCATGAACCTTATTGTCCACGACGGACAAAAGAACCATAACAATCTGTTAGGACTTGTTGTAGGACGAGCAGCCTAAAGATTGGAACAAGTTCGTGAGGACTTGACTAGTACATCGAAGTGGTCATTTGTTGATTTTGAATCAAGCTTGTTCTATTCTCTGATCAAGACTAGAATAAGTTCGGTTGGAATATTTTGTCTTGGGACAAGGTATAATCATCACCGGATTCGAGGACGATTCCATTACAAGTGGGGGAGACTTGTCACGCCCCCAATCCTGGAAAGGATTTTCGGGATGGCCATGGTTCGAGGAAACGTACCAGCCAGTCTTAGGACATCAAGGCAAGCGTTCCATGGTCAAGAAAGAAGGTTAAGGATATAAGGAAATTCGACTTAACCTTATAAGAGAAAATAGACAGTTAAGACGAGTAAGACGGTAGCTGGACGAGATAGAGAAGTAGCTCGACCAGCTTAACGAAGCTAGGTTGAGTTCACTCCAGCTCAGCCACTACTAAGTCAGCTCCACTAGCTGGACTACTAGCATACTCAGCTGAGGCAGCTGGGAGTCAGCTCATCTCAGCTAGACGGACTGTTCGGGCTTTAGGCCGATGGTCCGGGTCCGGGTCAGTGGCGGGCTGTGAGGTCCGGCCATGAGGCCATGGGCTGTTGGGTCATTGGGCAAGGCCGTGGGCTAAGTCCAAGAGGCTTGGGGCGTGGGTTGGGCTTGTGACCGACCCCAAACCCAATCAGAAAGGGCGAAGGGATGCAAGTGGCCGAAAGGGGACAACCCTTGGCCGATGGTGCCCATTCGCTAGCAAGTCGTGCCTGTTCGTGGGGCAAGACTTACCCCCTCGTTTTCTATAAATATGGGGGCTCTCCTGTCGATTTCATTATCCAATTTCAGAGTAAAATACTCAGAGAAAAACGTAGAGAGAAAGAAAGAGAGAAAGAGAGAGTCCCGGCCAAGAGATCGGCCGGAAAAGGGCCGGTCGTGGTGGTTTTGTATCTCCGGCAAGGAGAACGGTTTCGGAGAGAGGAGGCCGTGTGGTTATGAATACCCAAGGCATAGAGAAAGGTCTGGAGAAGGACTCCAAAGCCGTGGTTCAGTCAGATATGGTCAGTGGGGTAACCACCGACTCATCGGACAGTCCGAACCGGTCTAGCCATGGGCGTTTGGATTGTGTCCCATTCTTCTTATTCTTTTCATCCTATTCTTCTTCTACTCCTTCTGTACATTGGCGTGGCCTTGTGGATATGTTGGGATTGGTTATAACCGTGGTTCTGGTTGAGTAATGCGGTCGCGGTCCATAACCGTCGAGTTAGGCGCGCGCATGGTCTAAACTGGCCTCAGATGATCCGACTGGATAGAGGCGGTTCTGTTCTGTTCTGGACGGTTGCAACCCTTACCTGAACAGTCACAATGGTTCATGACTTGTGTAGGTTAAGGCGTGGTCCTTTGGCCATAGGCCGGACACACGTACGGACCAGACAGTCCATAAGGACAGTTAGGTCGAACGGTTGGAACATCTGAATGGGTGCGAGTTGCCAAGGGTCATGAGTTGCCAAGAGGCACGTGTGTCTAAAGGGTACTAGTTCCCAAAGGGTGTGAGCTCCAAACGGTGCCATTGGTTCAAGGCTTAGCCGAACCAAGTGGACAGTCCGCGGCTGCATAGTCGAACGGACGGACGGTTAGTTTAACCGGAGTGTTGTATTGCAAGGTCTGATTGGTTGCAAGGCAATCCGGTTTAGTCTTGGGCCTTACTCTGTGGTATGGATCCAGGCTTTGGGTCGGATCAGGTAAGAAGGTCCGTGAGCCTTTGGGCCGGACTTATAACTGGTCGATCGCACCTAGATCTTAACCAGGCGGTTAGACGGGACTATGGATGATCCAGCTATGGTTGGATGGTTCTGGACGCAAAGGCTAAGTGGGATATCTTACAATAAACTTTGGGTTGGTGAGTAGGATAGGCGCCATATGTCTTATGTAGGGAGTAGACCTACATGATGGCAATGGAAGGCAGGTTCTATCAGTACATGCTAAGTGGATGATGGCTTATCAAGTCTAGTGGTCGGATCATGTTTCATGACGATGGTTCGATGGCCGAACACTAGTATGGATAGTCACGTTGCTGGAGTAAGAGTATTGATGTGATGCTTCTATATATCAACCTTGGTGTTGATAGCTTCGAGTTTGGCTAAGAGTCATGACGAAGCCTGTGGCTAGTACTATGTGTCGTAGACCATAAGTATTGAGCCTAAGTATGGTTGTTCAAGGAAAGCCGTGTAAGATCTGATCATGGTTGAGTATGGACGACCTGACCTCTGAATGATGGTTCAAGGTGTCAGAACTAATCTGATTAAGGAATGCATCGGTTGGTATGAACAAATCATATATGTTGTCTGGGTTAAGTCCTAAGGCCGGTCAGGCCAGATGATGACTCATCAGTTCCAAGTCATGTGAGGATGGTTGGTTGATTGACTTAGGATCTAATGAGCTTTGTCAGTCCAGAAGATGGACTTGGTACTATTTCCTATAAGGCAAAAGGATTTCGGATTGTGCATGAGCCGATAAAGGCCAGATGCAAACCCTTATCCTTTCAAAGACTTCTCAAAGGTTACTTATGTCTGTGGGGATGGTTGGTTGAATGACTAAATACCTAGGGGAGTTGTTTGATGCAGGAGTCACGACAAGGACCTTAAGTAAGATCATGGAGTGATCGTGGTCCAGCTGTCAAGCAAGAGCAATTCGAGTCAATGGAGGACCGATTAGCTAATAAGCTCCATAGATGTGGCAAAGGTATGATCTATCATTTACTTATGTAGATCTAGATAGAATGGTTTAGGGGAATGAAACCTCAGAATCGTATGACTTGGTTTGGGTTTAGGATTGACCTTTAAGCTAATTGGTAGTTGAGTAAACTGACCAAGGCTAATGTGATTCGACCAGACAAGTGTTAGATTGGTTTTAGACCAATGGTTAATTAGAAAATAATCCGCTGCGTATCTGTTGAAAGGATCTAAGCTATTAATGACTAGGGAAGTCTTTAGCTAAGGTTTAAGTTAGCCCTCGCCTGTGGGCGATATTATAAATAAAGGGCGAAAATTAAGAGGTTCGGCCAGGAAGTGGACCGAGCGACGTGAGGCATCGACCGCGGCCTAGGCGGCCGGGATCGGGTCTTACAGGAACTCTCCTTGGACGGTTGATGGATCGATCATTATCATAAGACTCTTCTCGGATTTCTAGGTCGGACCGGCTGTTCCTCCTTGGATGGTCACGTCTGGTTCTGGTTCGTGACTGAGTTGGACGGCCCTGAAGTTCATCAAGCCTCTGATGGATCGCCTCCAAACCTGTATTCAACACGTTAGACATAGAATCATTGAGAGCACGCATTTGCAAGTTAGATAATCCGGCATATGAATTTCCGGGTCGGTTTCTTTCTTCTTCACTATCCATGGTTACCTGAAAACTTAAACAAGATAAAGTTAGATTAAAAACCTCACACACTCAGGTGTTTATCCTCACCCACACACGTGTTTCACTCAATTTTTGTTGGTAATCACACAAGAGAGTTCCTCCCAAAGTTCTAAGAGAGCAAACTAGATCACCCAATGAGCAAATCCAAGTGAAACAAAGATCAAGAGAGAAAGATAAGAGATTTAGAGGGGAACCCGCCTTAACCACCTCAAAGACCGGATTTCTCTTCGGCCAGCAGGCTTTCTCTTCCACCACCACACCACAAACAAATCAAACTTTGGAATATCCTTTTTTTTTTAATACTTTTCTTTTTTTTTTTATATAGATCTTTCTCTTTTTTTTTATATGGGGGTAATGAGGGGCCCGGGTTCAAGATAGAGAGATAAGAAATTTAGATGAAGAATATGGAAGATGAAATGAAATGGATTGAAAAAGAGTTACCGAGAGAGTGGCTCTGATACCACTTGATAGAACCAAAATAAGGATCACTCTTTCGGTAAGGTTGATATGAACTCAGATCCGAGAGGATTGAGAACTGATGGATCGAGGGGTGACACTAAGGGTTGCGGAATAGCCCAAAGATACTACCATAGATTCGAAGGTTGCCGGATGTGACGCACCGGTCCAACACAACGAAGTGGTTCGCTTGGAGATGACCTCACCTAGAGAAGTATGAATGTTCTAAGCAAAGAACAATGAGAGAAGACTCAAAAGAAGCAAAGGAAAATCGATGTGAATTTATTAAGGGGGGTCATCACATACTTATAAGGTTTGTGAGTCAAAGAAACATAAAGACATTTTGGGAAAAGACAACATAGAAGATAGAAATGAATGAAAACAAGACATAGAAACTAGAAATGAAGACTTTGACTAAAGACTGGTCAAGGTGCGGATTCTTGTGTTGACTGGTCCAGATTCACAAAGATGTCCAGGTTCATTCTGTGGTGATCAGGTCGTCCGCGGTAAGGAGCAGGATGGATGTAAGGCTGCCCGCATGGTTGATCGTCGATGATCCATGAACGGATGAAGAGATAGCTCGACCCAAATCTTCAGAGAGCTTAAGTACCCTTCCTTTGCAGTAGTTGAAGCATCGATCGTCATGAAATCATCAAAGTGGTTGGAAAGGTTGTGATCAGCCTGATCCGGGCGTGCGGTACGTCCCAAACGGGCCAGGAAAGATAGGCTAAGTCCGAAATCTGATTCTTCTCGATGATCATGGGTTCTGGCTTGAATGTTGGCTCTAGAATGGCGAATGGGTCGGGGAAGAACGCCTGTGGTTTGGCTGATTCGGTCATCAGGTCGTGGATCCATCCTTAGGTCACGTTCGGGTGCACGCGGGTCGATCCGGTACACGGCTCTGTCCGTTGATCTGGTACGGATGAATGGCTGAACCTCAGTTGGACTGATCTGATCATCCTGGTCACCATACTGAGTCTGCTCCACGTCCTGGTCCAGGTCCTGGGTTCTATCATTCCCTCCCTCTTCAAAAGGATTTGACCACAAATCCGGATCACCTGGGTTCTATCACGTGGGCTGTCTATTCAGTACACACAGGACGTCCCTGGGTCTCCGCCAGCACACACATGACGTCCGTGGCTGTCTGTGTGTGTCCGTCAGCACACTCGGGACGTCCGTGGCTGTCCCTCAGTACACATATCAGAACGTTGGTCCTTGGACTCAACACGCTGGCCCTTCCCGTGGACTGTTTGGGTGATTTTGTCCCACGTGGGCTGTCTGTTCAGTACACACAGGACGTCCATGGGTGTCCGCCAGCACACACAGGACATCCGTGGCTGTTTGTGGCTGTCCGTCAGCACACACAGGACGTCCGTGTGTGCCCGTGGGTGTCCGTCAGCACACACAGGACGTCCGTGTGTGTCCTTCAGCATACACAGGACGTCCGTGGCTGTCCGTGTGTGTCCGTCTACACACACAGGACGTTCGTGGCTGTCCATCAGTACACATATCAGCACGTTGGTCCTTGGACCCTGCAAGCTGGCCCTTCCCGTGGACTGTTTGGGTGATTTTGGCCCACGTGGGCTATCTCTTCAGTACTCACAGGACGTCTATGGGTGTCCGCCAGCACACACAGGACGTCCGTGGCTGTCCGTGTGTGTCCGTGTGTGTCCGTCAGCACACACAGGACGTCCGTGGCTGTCCATCAGTACACATATCAGCACGTTGGTCCTTGGACTCAGCACGCTTACCCTTCCCGTGGACTATTCGGGTGATTTAGGCCCACGTGGGCTGTCTGTTCAGTACACACAGGACGTCCGTGGGTGTCCGTCAGCACACACAGGACGCCCATGTGTGTCAGTCAGCACACACAGGACATCCGGGGATGTCCGTGTGTATCCGTCAGCACACACAGGACGTCCGTGGCTGTCCATCAGTACACGTATCAGCACGTTGGTCCTTGAACTCCGCACGTTGAACCTGGAATTCCAGTGTACTGTTCGGGTGATTTTGGCCCACGTGGGCTGTCTGGTCAGTACACACAAGACGTCCGTGGGTGTCTGCCAGCATACACAGGATGTTTGTGGCTGTCTGTGTGTGTCTGTGTGCCAGTCAGTCTTAGGACATCAAGGCAAGCGTTCCATGGTCGAGAAAGAAGGTTTAGGACATAAGGAAACTTAGACTTAACCTTATACAAGCTAAGAGACAGCTAGGACGAGTAAGACGGTAGCTGGACGAAGTGGACGAGTAGCTCGGCCAGCTCAATGAAGCTAGGTTCAATTCACACCAGCTCAGTCCCTACTAAGTCAGCTCCACTAGCTGGACTACTAGCTCACTCAGCTGAGGCAGCAGAGAGTCAGCTCATCTCAGCTAGACGGACTGTCCGGGCTTTAGGCCGATGGTCCGGGTCCGGGTCAGTGGCGGGCTGTGAGGTCCGGCTATGAGGCCATGGGCTGTTGGGTCTTTGGACAAGGCCGTGGGCTAAGTCCAGGAGGCCTGGGGCGTGGGTTGGGCTTGTGACCGACCCCAAACCCAATCAGAAAGGGCGAAGGGATGCAAGTGGCCGAAAGGGGACAACCCTTGGCCGATGGTGCCCATTCGCTAGCAAGTCGTGCCTGTTCGTGGGGCAAGACTAACCCCTCGTTTTCTATAAATATGGGGGCTCTCTGGTCGATTTCATTATCCAATTCCAGAGTAAAATACTCAGAGAAAAACGTAGAGAGAAAGAAAGAGAGAAAGAGAGAGTTCCGGCCAAGAGAAAGGCCGATTGTGGTGGTGTTGTGTTCCGGCGACTCTGATCGTTTGAGAACTAACTCCGGTGAAGAATGGGAGATCAAGACAAGGAGAAGAGCATGGAGAACCCAGACGTGGTTCTCAAGGTATGTGATGGGCCGTGGCTCCATCAGACCGAACGGACGGTCCATGCGACCGCACCGCGGCTCTGCTCGGTTCCTAAGTCCCATCCGGCTCTCCTTATCTGTTTCAATTCGTTTCTCTTCTCTTCTCTCTGGTTAAACACGAAAGGTTGTGTTGGTTGAGTCCAAGGGACACGTCCCTAGACTTTGGCCGGACATAATCAAACCGCTAGCCTAGACACGGGTCGGTTAGTGGGATGATCCGATCGCACCAAGATTGGGCGGTTAGGACGAACGGTTGGGAATGACCCAAAGGGCACGAGTTGTCAAGAGTCATGAGTTTCCAAGACGCACGAATGGCCAAAGGTTACATGTTCCAAACGGTGTCTTTCGGGATAGGTTAGGAACGATCCTTATGGATCAGCCTATTGGTTGTCTAGTTAAGACAAGGTCACGGTTTGTCTAAGCCAAGGTAGAGTCGCAAGGTCTGACCGGTTGCTAAGCCTTCTGGATTAGGCTTGAGGCTTACTCGGCCGATTGGATCCAGGCCTAAGGCCGGATCAGGTAAGGGAGTCTGTTGGGCCATTGAGCCGGACTCCATTGGCCGGTCGCACCTAGATTCTATCCGGTTAGACGGATTGGTCTTTGGGGACGATCCGGATCTGTTCTTGTGTTCTGTTTTATCTATTCTTGATTATCTATCTGATTCTTAGTCAAGGTGGTTGGTAGGAACAAAGCCAAGCATTGTGGAATCAATCCGTTCTATTCTCGGTTATGATTAATGCTTATCTGGTTGTGGTTTCAGGAACTAAGGATGGTTCTGGTCAAGCCAAGGAGCCGTGAAGGCTAGGTCAGTGAGAGGCTGTGTAACGTGTGGTTAGATGATGCTAGGGATGAACTAGTGATTGTCTATGAGACTGTTAAGAAGTTGTGTATTGAATCTCATGTTTCTAAGTAATACAAAGTTTATACATTGTTATTCCGCTGTGCAATCTGTTCCTTTGTTTATGAACCTCATATTCGAATATGACTTAGTAAATAAAAGACTTAAAATGGATCAAACAAGCAAAGAAATTAATAAGTAAGCCTGCGGACTCCATAAGGTCGAGAGGCCAGGGTTCGGGTCTTACAAGTTGGTATCAGAGCATGCTTGATTCTAGGATAGTTGGGTTATGCAGTCCACACACACACACACAGCCAGCTGATTAGGTCTCACGTTGAGGTTTGATTGCTTAGTCTAGGGATTGTTTTGTTCTGTTTATGTTAGTGTGTTTCGTACTAACATTGTCTGAATCCTTAGGCTGGAAAACGCAAGTCGGGAAAGTCCCGAAGGAGTAAGAAAACAGCCGGTCAGTCTAGTCAAGTGGCCATGGACGGGACCAATCTATCCGGATTGCAAACCGATCCGGCCGCGGTTGACACTAGAGACGTATTGCCAACTGATCATGCTAACCTTACGGGGACGCAACAGGATGGTCAGGAACATCGGGAGAGTGATGAGGAAGTGGAATCCTCGAACGCTAACCGTGATCGTGACCAGCATGAGAGAGTGGCCGATGGAACGGCTAATGTGCCCGCAACACTGTCCAAAGAGGACTTGTTAGAGGCCATGAAGGTAATGGGGACTCAGGTGGCGGCTATGGCTCAACTGTTCACGCCACTAGTGAACTCCTTGGTTGGCCAGGCTACGCCTGTAACACCCCCGAACCGTCCTAAGCATAGGTCGACCCACCGGCCAACAATCAAACAAGAACATGACTGACGGACGACCCACACCAAGGGTTGGAGATGAAAGGCCAACCGGCCAGCCAACAATCAAACAAGAACATGACTGACCGTCCAACCCAACACCATGGTCTGGAAGCGCTACGTGACGGCCTAGACCAGTTCATCCACTAACTCGTCCCGCTGCGTCAAGGCATAAGGCTTTGCAACCCGTACCTAGAGTTAGCGTTTTCCGTTAGATCAAGGCCTAAGGCTTTTCAACCCGTACCTCGACCTAACGTTGTGTTAGACCGGACTAGTCAAATATCAGAGTACTCATGAAGCGCATATAAAACAATTACTTTATTGATTCGAGAAATATCCATCCATTGATATAATTCGAGACCGGTCCCGGCCTAATGCCAAATCGAGTCAACTAAACACAAATCCACAATACCGTTTACAAAAGGCATGAAAATCTACACCGGCGGTCCTAACGTCCAGCACCAAGCTATCCGATCATCCTTACCTAAAGCGACCTGCAAAAAGGACAACGGAGTTGGATGAGTAACCTAATGTTACTCAGTGAGCTGGCGGCCTCTACCCGCAACCTAGACTCTAACCCGGACAACCCAAAATAACAATCAATCTAGCCCTAGCATGCAATAAAAGATAAGGCTAAGCAAACCGTTACTAAGTTAGACTTGGCCTCCTGCCATGATCTAGCTTCAAGTAACGGGAACCTGCATAAAAACAAGTCAACAACCAATCCCTAGTTAACCATATATACGCCTGAGTTCAATACTCATGTAGTGTTAGACACTTAGACTATACAAGTATCACTAGTCGATCGACCAACAATCAAACAAGAACATGATCGGCCAACCAATCATACCGCATAGCTTTAATATCCACCACCCTTCACAAGCAATCCCTCAAACACATACAGGCCAACGTCAGGCCTACAATAATCAAATACACACCAAGCCTAATCCGGTACCTAAGCCAGACTTAGGACTTAATGTCATAACCTGCAAGCAAATCAATCAACCACAAACACAATCACAATAATAAGACTATGAGTAACTACGACTCGATCTAACTTGTAACACCGTATATCGGTGCTACACTAACTCAAGGGTTCCATAACCCTCTACGACACTCTAACACAACACTCTAACCTGGGCCCTGGTGACTTCGTGTTCCTCCTCTCTATCGGCAATATCCTATCTCCCTACCACAAAGGCCAGAAGAAGGAACTTTCAACCGACCGCGGCCCACAGTCCTTCGGGTCACCGCGCGACAGCCCACAGTCCTTCGGGTCACTGCCACATTACACCGTCGTGTAATAACTCAGCCCTAGGCCATGATCCCGTCTCTCTGAGTCTTCCCGATCCAGCGAATAAGGGGTTTCCTTGAACCCGCTGGGTACGAGGCCGAGGAAACACTAATCACCCCTACACAAGCCTAGTATGGGCGGGTTACGCACATACTGTCGGCACACTCACACAACGCAAACTCAATCTAGAACCTAACCAAAGATAAAGTTCCAGATCCTAACTAGACACTCGAATCCACAAGACTAACCATAGTACCGGTAGTCCGGCCTATATGGCCTAAGACCCTTAGTACTAATAACTAAACAATAATATCAATACTAAACAAATAAATCAAACCGTTATCCAGATAGTCCAGCCTCCTGCTATGAAACTATCCTTAAAGATAACGGGAACCTGCACTCAACCATATCAACACGCAAGAATAGAAAACATGATGCATCCTAGCCCTAGTCCTAGTCAGGTTATTAACTCAGTCTTAATTCCATTCATCTCAGCTTAGCCCTTGCTAAACTGAGTCCGGTTCCATAAATAAAATAACCCTAAGGACTCTACCATTCAATAACGTGATCATTCTAATCTATATGCAGACTCGATCTACCCTAAATTCCAAGTGGAATTCAAACAAACCAACTCACAGTGTTCTAGGCGAGAAGCAGCTGGTTGATCGGAGAAGACTTGGCCAAAACCCAATGGACGCCTTGACTGGACTGGAATGGACTGATCTTGTCTTGGACACAACCTTGGCTTCACCATGAAGAAGTTGACAGGCCTCGACAGGGTGATCTGGACTCGGACAGAACCTCCTCTAGCTTCTGGACAGTTCTTCGGACTTCCCGGCGGAGTATCGAGCAGAACTTCGACTGATCTGAACCCATGGAACTGAACTAATCTTGTACAGCACCTCCACTTGATTGTAGGAGAATATGACTGGCTTGGACGGATTGAATTGGACAGAGCTTCCGCGTCACAATCGTAAAGAATCGACGATTGGACGGAACTGGCCTTCTCGGTGGAGTATCGGTCTTCAGAATCGACCATACTCTAGAATCGATCACTTCCTTTCTCTCTCTCTCTCTCTCTCTCTCTATAGCCACGTTGACTTGACTCCCATCTGATCTGATCTTCACTTGATTGACCTTCAGTTGGACAGAACCTTCTCAAGGCGATGACTCGAAATCAATAGAGAACTGATCTCGAAAACTCTCTAAAACTCTCGAAATAGCTCGGAATCACTTGCTTTTCAACTTTTCTCTCAAGGTTTTAACTTGGTTTGGACAGGTCTGGATGTGAAGAAATGAGCTGGGGTCGTGGGGTATTTATAGGAGACACCAGCCAATTAGCTTCAGGTTGGTGGCAGCCCGTGTGTCGCTCCGCATGGCTCCAGACGCATGCACGGCGACACCTCGTGCTCCACATGGCTGGCTGCATGTCCAGGACACATGCAGGACGCCACCACTCCTCCCAGATGTCAGGCTGCATGACTGGAGCTCATGCAAGGCGCCATACATCCTCACACATGTCGATCAGCATGCTTCGGTTGCATGCGTCGCGACATCTCGTGCTCCACATGGCTGCCTGCATGTCCAGGACACATGCAGGACGCCACCACTCCTCCCAGATGTCAGGCTGCATGACTGGAGCTCATGCAAGGTGCCACACATCACACACATGGCTGGCCGCATGCTTTGGTTGCATGCGCGGAGACACCTCGTGCTTGGTCGATCCACCTCGTGCTTCTACATGTGAAGCTGCATGTGCAGCTTACATGCATGTCGACACCTCAAGCTTCTGTAGACACTCATCTTGCTGGACAGTTGACACCACGTTCTGAACCCATGCAACAAGCCACCTCGAGCTTCTCGGTCCATTGGCCTGATTTCGGTCCTTCCGGTAAATTTCTGACCGGCGATTAATCCCGAATATTTTTCTTCTCTCATTCAGATGAGTTTAATATTTTTAATAAACTCCAATCTGAAGTCTGACCTTGGCGGTAAATATTTCCCGATCCTTCGGCTTCATCAAAGACTTGCATAATACCGAAATTAGGGTTTTAGTCTAATTTCGGGTCTTCCCGTCGTGCTTCAATCCCGTCGTGCTTGCTTCCCATCGTGCTTACTTCCCGTCGTGCTTAATTCCCATCATGTTTCCAATGTCTTCGAATTAATATTCCGCTGATACGAAGTTTCGCGGAAAACTTCATGCTGAAGAAACGTCATTCTTCCAAAACGTCGAGCTTCTAAACCGTCGTGCTTCCAAAAATGTTATGCTTCGAAAACGTCCGTCTCATCAATCTAAGACATCTTCTAACTATGGTCGAGCAACTTATTCGACTCATAGTTCACTCACGATCACTTCTTGCCCACCTCGTACTTCAAAGCTTCTTGATCGATCCATATCGCATGCGACTCGACCACCACAAAGATACTCGACCACTCTTTTCTTTCTTTTTTTTTTTTTTTAACGGGTTTCTACATCTTCCCCCCTTAATAGAATTCGTCCTCGAATTCTTAGTTGCGAAATTGCTCGTCTTCACAACATTCTCCAGCGTCTCCATAACCTCTTTACTCTGTCCATAACTGTTCCTTGAGTGTCCTCTTCAAGGCCTCGACAATCGTCTTCATATCTCATCACTGAATGATCACTGAGTCATCCTCTTGCTTTTACTCTGCCATAACACACTCATTGCCCTGATACGATCTTGTCCATGCTCGTTGCTGATTACTCCAACAATTTTCTCGATCTTTGTTTTCCCAACTACTGATGATGAAGTCATTTCCCAACGAAGTTTTGTTTCCTCCCATCTGTCCAGTCCATACCACTGTCCAGTTCTCTGAATCTGTATCTCCTCTTTCGCTTCGGGTTTGGGTTTGGCCTTGAACTCCCATCCACTTTAAGGTTTTCATCCCTTAAAGTTCCGATCAACGAACACACTTACTCGCTGCAACTCAAAAGAACACCTCACATGCAAGTTAGTAGACACAATTAATCAAATAATCTACTAACCTAGCAAATACTAACAATGCAACCTAACCGCAATTCTAACCAGCAACCTAACAGTTCTACCCAAGCAACCTAGCAATTTTAGATTCCACTATCTCAATCCTAATTCCTAAAACCACAAATCCTATCGCTGGACGTGACCGGTTTCCCTAATGCCTTTTGTGACTCATTTTGACTCGATAAAATATTCAAAAACCGATTAAATCATGAGTTCCGAAAGCATGGACGAAACCATGCTCTGATACCACCTCTGTAACACCCCCGAACCGTCCTAAGCATAGGTCGACCCACCGGCCAACAATCAAACAAGAACATGACCGACGGACGACCCACACCAAGGGTTGGAGATGAAAGGCCAACCGGCCAGCCAACAATCAAACAAGAACATGACTGACCGTCCAACCCAACACCATGGTCTGGAAGCGCTACGTGACGGGCTAGGGACAATCCGGTCAGAGTCACAAACTTTACTCCACGACCTAGACCAGTTCATCCACTAACTCGTCCCGCTGCGTCAAGGCATAAGGCTTTGCAACCCGTACCTAGAGTTAGCGTTTTCCGTTAGATCAAGGCCTAAGGCTTTTCAACCCGTACCTCGACCTAACGTTGTGTTAGACCGGACTAGTATCAGAGTACTCATGAAGCACATATAAAACAATTACTTTATTGATTCGAGAAATATCCATACATTGATATAATTCGAGACCGGTCCCGGCCTAATGCCAAATCGAGTCAACTAAACACAAATCCACAATACCGTTTACAAAAGGCATGAAAATCTACACCGGCGGTCCTAACGTCCAGCACCAAGCTATCCGATCATCCTTACCTAAAGCGACCTGCAAAAAGGACAACGGAGTTGGATGAGTAACCTAATGTTACTCAGTGAGCTGGCGGCCTCTACCCGCAACCTAGACTCTAACCCGGACAACCCAAAATAACAATCAATCTAGCCCTAGCATGCAATAAAGATAAGGCTAAGCAAACCGTTACTAAGTTAGACTTGGCCTCCTGCCATGATCTAGCTTCAAGTAACGGGAACCTGCATAAAACAAGTCAACAACCAATCCCTAGTTAACCATATATACGCCTGAGTTCAGTACTCATGTAGTGTTAGACACTTAGACTATACAAGTATCACTAGTCGATCGACCAACAATCAAACAAGAACATGATCGGCCAACCAATCATACCGCATAGCTTTAATATCCACCACCCTTCACAAGCAATCCCTCAAACACATACAGGCCAACGTCAGGCCTACAATAATCAAATACACACCAAGCCTAATCCGGTACCTAAGCCAGACTTAGGACTTAATGTCAGAACCTGCAAGCAAATCAATCAACCACAAACACAATCACAATAATAAGACTATGAGTAACTACGACTCGATCTAACTTGTAACACCGTATATCGGTGCTACACTAACTCAAGGGTTCCATAACCCTCTACGACACTCTAACACAACACTCTAACCTGGGCCCTGGTGACTTCGTGTTCCTCCTCTCTATCGGCAATATCCTATCTCCCTACCACAAAGGCCAGAAGAAGGAACTTTCAACCGACCGCGGCCCACAGTCCTTCGGGTCACCGCGCGACAGCCCACAGTCCTTCGGGTCACTGCCACATTACACCGTCGTGTAATAACTCAGCCCTAGGCCATGATCCCGTCTCTCTGAGTCTTCCCGATCCAGCGAATAAGGGGTTTCCTTGAACCCGCTGGGTACGAGGCCGAGGAAACACTAATCACCCCTACACAAGCCTAGTATGGGCGGGTTACGCACATACTGTCGGCACACTCACACAACACAAACTCAATCTAGAACCTAACCTAAAGATAAAGTTCCAGATCCTAACTAGACACTCGAATCCACAAGACTAACCATAGTACCGGTAGTCCGGCCTATATGGCCTAAGACCCTTAGTACTAATAACTAAACAATAATATCAATACTAAAACAAATAAATCAAACCGTTATCCAGATAGTCCAGCCTCCTGCTATGAAACTATCCTTAAAGATAACGGGAACCTGCACTCAACCATATCAACACGCAAGAATAGAAAACATGATGCATCCTAGCCCTAGTCCTAGTCAGGTTATTAACTCAGTCTTAATTCCATTCATCTCAGCTTAGCCCTTGCTAAACTGAGTCCGGTTCCATAAATAAAATAACCCTAAGGACTCTACCATTCAATAACGTGATCATTCTAATCTATATGTAGACTCGATCTACCCTAAATTCCAAGTGGAATTCAAACAAACCAACTCACAGTGTTCTAGGCGAGAAGCAGCTGGTTGATCGGAGAAGACTTGGCCAAAACCCAATGGACGCCTTGACTGGACTGGAATGGACTGATCTTGTCTTGGACACACCCTGGCTTCACCATGAAGAAGTTGACAGGCCTCGACAGGGTGATCTGGACTCGGACAGAACCTCCTCTAGCTTCTGGACAGTTCTTCGGACTTCCCGGCGGAGTATCGAGCAGAACTTCGACTGATCTGAACCCATGGAACTGAACTAATCTTGTACAGCACCTCCACTTGATTGTAGGAGAATATGACTGGCTGGACGGACGGATTGAATTGGACAGAGCTTCCGCGTCACAATCGTAAAGAATCGACGATTGGACGGAACTGGCCTTCTCGGTGGAGTATCGGTCTTCAGAATCGACCATACTCTAGAATCGATCACTTCCTTTCTCTATATCTCTCTCTCTCTCTCTCTCTCTCTCTATAGCCACGTTGACTTGACTCCCATCTGATCTGATCTTCACTTGATTGACCTTCAGTTGGACGGAACCTTCTCAAGGCGATGACTCGAAATCAATAGAGAACTGATCTCGAAAACTCTCTAAAACTCTCGAAATAGCTCGGAATCACTTGCTTTCTTTTTCTACTTTTTCTCTCAAGTTTTAACTTGGTTGGACAGGTCTGGATGTGAAGAAATGAGCTGGGGTCGTGGGGGTATTTATAGGAGACACCAGCCAATTAGCTTTAGGTTGGTGGCAGCCCGTGTGTCGCTCCGCATGGCTCCAGAAGCATGCACGGCGACACCTCGTGCTCCACATGGCTGGCTGCATGTCCAGGACACATGTAGGACGCCACCACTCCTCCCAGATGTCAGGCTGCATGACTGGAGTTCATGCAAGGCGCCACACATCCTCACACATGTCGATCAGCATGCTTCGGTTGCATGCGTCGCGACATCTCGTGCTCCACATGGCTGGCTGCATGTCCAGCACACATGCAGGACGCCACCACTCCTCCCAGATGTCAGGCTGCATGACTGGAGCTCATGCAAGGCGCCACACATCACACACATGGCTGGCCGCATGCTTGGTTGCATGCGCGGAGACACCTCGTGCTTGGTCGATCCACCTCGTGCTTCTACATGTCAAGCTGCATGTGCAGCTTACATGCATGTCGACACCTCGAGCTTCTGTAGACACTCATCTTGCTGGACAGTTGACACCACGTTCTGAACCCATGCAACAAGCCACCTCGAGCTTCTCGGTCCATTGGCCTGATTTCGGTCCTT
>NW_022610730.1:25000-37500 GCF_000309985.2 Brassica rapa
ACAGATTTTTCTCTCTTCTTTCTCTCTTTCTCTCTGAATTTTTCTCTGGTTTTTCTTGCAGGTTATGAACAATCCAGAGGAGAGAAGAGGGTATTTTATATCATAAGGAGTTGCTTCAGATGAGGGTTTGCTCCCACAAAAGACAAAGATGAGGTTAGACAGCTGGTGACATGCTTCAGCACACCAAGCAGCACAAGCAGTTGAACTTTTCCTTCCCATGAAGAAAGCTACAAGCAGCTGAAGCAAGTAGCTTGTGACCAGCATGTGACTTCTAATGAGCAAGCAGGCAAGCAAGTAGGTGTAGGTCATGTGACCTAATTACTGAGGAAGCAAGTAGGCTAGAAGGTGCAAAGCATGTGACTGTTCAGAAATAATTTTAAGAGTTTTGTCGATATTTTCCGGACTGTTTCGACTAAATATTTTTCATCATTCGAATCTCGTCCTGCTCTGAATAAACTCACCCAGCATGAATAAAAATCAACGATAATAATTAACACTCGACCAGAACCATCAAGAGATGGTTTTTCGACCAAAAGACAGCCCCGTCGAGATTAATTCACCGTGTCGATTTTTATTTAAATTCTGATCGATCAATCTTCAAACTGATCTTAAAGAATTTTCTTGACCAAAATTATATCTGCTCGTGAGGGTTATTACATTCTTCCCCCTCAAAAGAATTCGTCCCCGAATTCTGAAAACGTAACTGTACACTCTTTACTGAACAGTCTCTGAAAGGAGTTCTGGATATTAGCTCTGACCTTATCTTAATCTGCCCATATCAAAACAACTCATGGTTGATCCCTTGATTCTCCCAACCGATCCTTTCTTTTATGAGCAGCCACTTTCAAGATAACCAAATTCTTTACTCTGCACAACTCTTGTCAACTGCGGTCTGCATACTTTTTCTAACAATCTTGTATCTATAGACTATCACTTCTCAACCTTTTTTATCTGGCTTTCTCCCATAACAGCAACATGAAATTTGGAACGTGAGGTGATGTGCCATACGTGAATGTAACATCTCCAGTCTGGTCAATGTTAACTTGATTAACCGTGCAACAATCAAACAAGAACATGCACGATCAATCACGCTAACATGATTCAGACCAAGGGTGCCACTCTCAAATACACACAAACACACTTATTCCAGAAATGATTTCCCTTACAGTATTCCATACCCTTCTTATCTATCTGAGATACTCTTCAAAAACTTCTGAACGACTCAATCTCACTGAAATTTCGCATATCCAAGTCTTGTTCTATTACTTTCTGATTTCCTTCTTCTGTCTAGTAACTGAGGAATCAACAAGTCCTCTTATACCAAACTTGATTTACCAACGAAGTACTCTTGTATGATGACTTCACACTTTCTTTGTTAATATATCTTCTGATCTCTTAGCAACTTGAGCATCCCCATATGCCTTATGGTTATACCTTTTTCCTTGCACTCTTCAATCTTCCTTGGGATTTACTTCACATCTGCTTAATTTTAGGTTGAATTTTGATTCCTTCTCCCACATCTCCACTTTATGAACTTGTACATGACACAGTCCTCATACTATTCTTCGAAATTCTCTTCACCCAGTTCCTTCTATGAATTCCTTAGATTCTCATCCTTCAACTGAGTTCCTCAAATACGAATGAATAAGCCATCTTGATTTTCTACTTGCAATCTTGAAGGTTCTCTATTCTTTCCTTATAAGGCAGCAAAATAAATCACTCCCAATTCCGCTTCATGATTCTTGAGATCCTACTCCATATCATCATTAATATCACTTCCTCTTAAAGCATAAGCAGCAATATTTGCTCTTCCTTAGGCTTCTTTGATCAGTGAAAACTTGCATCCTTTCCCCATATTGAAATGATCACTAAATTTGATGTGCAACAGAACTGCCACCAACCCCAACTTGTGCATCAAATAGTTTTCCTTATGCTTCCTTAGCTCCCTTGATGCATAAATGATTACCATATCGTCTTGCATTAGCATTCACCTAGACCAACACATAATACATCCATGTAGTAGTATATGGCTGGTTAGGCTCATGCAAGTCTAAGATATGCATAGACGTAGATACTTCCTCTAACTAATTTCATACTTCATCAATACTTTTACTCCATTCCAAGGTAACACCATTCTCAGTCGATCAACTCATTGGTGGATATGGTTTCTAACTCTTGAACAAACTTCTGATGGTAACCGGCCAATCCACAGAACTTCGAATCTCGATAACTGAAATTGAGTACGACCATTATGTAGTAGTAGCGATCTTTTGTAAATATGCAACAACTCCTTGTTCCATTTACTGACTAAGGGATCTAACTTCCAATTTCCGTGCAGAAATATTTACTACAACGTGAAGTGTCCATCAAACGTCCTTGGAATAAAACTGCGCCTTGCGACCGATCTTAACCATTCTTCAATTCTAGAACTTGATACTTGACCCTGATGGTCACGTCCTTGATTTTATACTCGAACATAACCGCAAACTCTGGTTCTTCTTCTTTACCACTGACATGGGTACACTCCACAGAAAATAACTAAGTCGAACAAAACCTTTCTCCAAACAAATCTTCTGACTGCTACATGAATTTGGCTAGAACCACTTGGATAGATGCCTAGGCAATTGCAGCGAATCAAGGTTCAACCAGAATACTTGACGGGTTACTTTTGGATGTCAACAAATTTTCCACTTTCTTAAACATAGCTTCATGTTCCCTAGTTATCTAACTGTCCTCGATACTCTGCTTCTTGTTATTTTCTCTCCGCCCAATTATGATGATAATGGAATACGCCACTTCACCATTTCCCAAAAGGTTCCCAACTCTCCAGACTGATATGAGCGAGGCTCCAACACTTAGTAGAATACCATTGCAGGCCAACGGTAACTGGTCTTCTCTCAAAGACTTCCTTCCTCAACAACATCCTAATTGAGCTCAATAACTAGATAGCCAATCTCACTCTAGATAGAAACAAACCGCTCTAATGGAAGGACTAAGGAATGGGGATGGGATACGAAGGCATACCATAACTCTAAATGGCAGCCAGTACTTCCACGAATAAGAACAGTGTACTTGAATTCACTAAAGTGAATCCTTCCTAAAACAATGACACTACCCGAGAACTACATCTATGTGTTGTTCCCGCATCAAACACAATATGGGTGGAAAATTCCGTCCATAGGCAAGGTATCATATGACACCTTGATCACTCCTTCACTTATTTATTTAATCATTCATAAATTTTTAAAATGCACACAACATGCAATGTGATAAGAAGCAAACCTGTGATTGGACCTTTTCAGAGGTTTTGACCGTCCAGGCAACTATAAAGTGTAGGCTCTACCCAAATAGCCTAACACTTGGATGTGGACTAACGGTAAGGAAAAGCGGACAAGTTCAACAAGTGTTATCTTAGGCATAAGTAACGTAGATAGGGTAACTTCATGAGGAAGGGTAACCTAAATTCTTAACTCTTCACAAGAACCACCAAAGCGCGAATGATGCAAACGTTCCAGGATTTCCCAAACTTTGACAATCACGACCATTCTGTCTTTGCTAGTCAAAACCATAACGGCTCAAGGTCCTCGATCTTGATCTGATGAAATGTACACCCAAAATCATCCCCAACGACTTACTTAACTCACTTCTTGAAACTGACCTTTGATCTGCAGCGGTTGGAAAATAAACGGTCTGCATGACTTGGTTAACTTCTTCAGCAATAATAGCTTCTTTAACATTCACGTCATACTCTAACATCTCCTCGAAGCTTTGAAACTCCATGGTCTATTATCTACTCCAAAATTCTTGTCTATGTTCCCAATGATTTTTCGTATGATCTTTTGCTTATTCTCCAAACCATAATCGATGAATCCAATTCACTCGATCACGTATCTCGATGCTTGTGTAGAAAATACTACTTCCTGAACTCATGAAATCTGTCCAACTTGAACTCAACTCTCAGAAGTAATTCTTGACTCTCGACCAACAACTCATAGCGTTCATCTCCAAATAGCTTGGTGCCAAATCCTTCTTGTAATTCTCTGAACAACGGCCACGTGAATATTCTGCTCTGAGTGTTGGATCCCAAATCTGCCTTAAGCCAAAGTATACTTCTAACGGTTTAGTCCTTCTTCAGTATCTTATGGTCCCAACTTCTTCTTCTTTGCATCATAAGCTTCATGATATTCCGTTGCAAACAGAATGCTTCTGGTGCTTCCATCATCTTGTAATACAGTCAAACCATCTCTTCCTCCAACGCTAAGCTTGAAACAAATGCTTAAGAAATAATGCTTGTATGGCTGTGGTGCTTGTACGTCTTAGCATGAGCTGGTTAGACTTGAGAAACCGGAATAATAAGTGCATCTATGTGATCAAGTGTAGTCGAATCGCTCTGAACCGGATCACAAACAACACCCACCTTGACATCGATAACACACGAGTCCGGAGATGTATTTGATGTATCAATTATATCCCATAAATCTCTCTAAAGTATTAGCATCCCCACTAAAACTCAGAAAACGGCAGGAAGGCATGAGGTTATTGACTTCTAGCAGGAAGGTAGTGAACCCCACCATGAGGGTAGCAAACTTGATCATGATGATAATAACCTTGGTAAGTACGCTCCATCCATTCAAGCTTGTCTCGGTGCTTCTACTATGAAATATCACTGTTAGGTAACTACCCATGACTATCTATCCTAAAATGAAGGAACAAGCCAGCATATCCTTGTTATCCTTGCGACTCATTTTGACTCGAAAAACATTTGAAACAAGTCCCATTCTAGCATCGTATAACCATGCTCTGATACCACCTTTGTGACACCCCCGATCATAGATGACCGGAAATGACACGGTCGATGTTCCTCGATGGTCGATCTGAGGTTCTCAGAATACTTCCGATCGCCTTAGACCAACAATTAAAGAACACCAACGCTCCTATCGGATACCACTCTAGGCTTTTCAACCCGAGAAAGCAATACATGATAGTTAGTTCGTCCGGACAAGGACTAATATCATATGGAACCCGTACTTTAAAAAAAAAACATTATTTATATATCATTCAAAATCATCTTACAAAATTTGTTATAAATTAACCTCGAGGTTTTCGGTCTACAAATCTTATTCATAAGATATATCAAAATGACTTTGCAAGGATAATAAAACTACCGCTGGCTAATGTCGTTCCTTCCGTCCTAGAGTAAACGTCTCCCACCTACTGGTTACCTGCATATCAAATGAGTCATGAGTAACTAGTTTACTCAGTGAGTCTAATCCCACACCCAAACACATATCAATAGTATCCCGAGCAATCGACACCATTTGAATGCAGTGGAATTATATTCCATAATTAATATAAGGCCTCTCAATCCATCCATGTGAATCTATCTTAAACATCACCTCCACGATACCCGCAAATCACTCATACTCTTAATATATATATATATGCTAAACCCGGAAAACCACCAAGGCTAACCGAGCTTAACGGGGAATAAATATAACCATCATCTCCATCAGATATTCCAAGATAGAACATCCAACGCTGCATGCAGTTACACGGCCTCCAGGGTGCGACCCCATCATCGTGTCTTCATGACCTTGATCCATATCGCAGGACCAATTCACGGCAATTCGGGACTTTCGGGAGAGTGAGTATACAATAAGACTTCACATGATTCACACTTATTAATAGAATACTTATAGATTAGTACTTGAGAACAAGTACTAAGGCTCGGGATAACCTCAAAGAATTATTCTTGCTTATTCTTAAGTATTTAAACTAGATAAATACTTCATATATAAATATAGATCAAGGAATAATACTTAATCAATCAAACCATAATTACTCCTTAATTAATCCATGATTAATCCTTAACTAGATTTTGACCCGCGCTTTAGAAGCGCGGGTATTTTTTGTTAACCGTAAAGCCAAATATTAAATAAATTTATAACTATTATTAGATATTTTTAATATTTAAATTTTTTTCTATAATAATAATAATAATAATAATTATTATTATTATTATTATTATTTCAGTCCGGTACAATGTTTTCATTGAGTTTTCATATCCGAGTCAGACTTGTGGTCGAACCGATAGATCCCGTTACTCGTATATATTGAGGGTAGATAATAAAAAAAATATGGTAAAATGTTAAAATCATTAAGACGGTTATTAATCCACTGAAAAGAATATAAATTTGATTTTTTTTTTAGATTTTTATATCAATATATATATATATGACTTGCATAAGAATTATCTTTTTGTACGCAACCTTTGATCAAGCATTCGCGTTATTTGTAATTTGTTGAAATCTATTTGAAGATCAAGATCAAGTATATTTATTATTAAATAAAAAATGTTAATTAAATTTATTTGTAAGTACATTAACTATTAATCTACCCAAATGTAGAACAAATTATTAAAAATATAGTTTTTTAATTCTATTAATAGTATCTATATTATGAATCTAAAAAATCAGTTTCAGATAATTAAATACTCAGTGTAAACGAATTTCTATATAAAATAATGTATAGGTTTCAACACATTTATCGGGGATCGCGAACCGAACAATACAAAATTAAACAGAATTTCATACATAACCGAGTAAATCATATATCTCTAGAACCAAAAAAGTGAAACCGAACTGTGAACCAAATGAATATCCTAAAAAATACTATTTATAAACCGAATTACCCGATACTTTTTATTCAAAATATTAAAATATCCGAATTATCTAATATTTTTATCCGAACAATCAAAACTAACCGATTTTTAAATTGAAATTTTAAGTTATCCAATATTAATCTATAAATCCGTGTCTATTCGAAAACCAGAATTGAACCGAAACTAAATTAAACATACCTTTTGTATATTAGCTAGTTTCCAACTTTGCTACTGAACCGAACCAAAACCAAAATAATAACATAAATGAATCAAATCAAACTTTGTAAATACATGAACAATTTGAGGCAAAACAGAAAAACTAAAATATTCAAACTGAACTGAAAGATGAGAACTAATATAGTACATATACATTGAAATGATGCAAAGAAAGCATCTTCTAGTTTTAAAAAATAACTCTTTTTAGTTGGGTACATATGTAGTTTGTAAAGAAATCAAAATATAAACAGTGTTTTTATATATGATTCGGACCCATAGTCAAATCGATTAATCCGATGGTCATATATAATATGAACTGATTTATGTTTTTTCATGCAGCATTCTATTAGAGGTTCTACCAACTAATTTTTTTCCACAAAATTTGTAATTAATGAAAACCTATTATACGAAAATCTGATAAAACAAATAAATCTGCCATTAATCCGTTAACCGACACCGCTTGACCCGGAAAATACCCAGAAAATGTTATAATATTTTTTTTTTTGAAAACTTGATCAAAACTCTCATCTACTTTATAATAGTACATAAAACTGAATAAACAATTTGAGTTGTTGTATAATGTAAATGTATTGTATTTATGTTATGCATTTTAATTTATAGGTTTTGTACTAATCAGTACAATTACATTTTTAGTGTAGATAATTTATTTATTTTGTTTAGAGGTATAAAATGGGTATAGACATATTCATAAAATTAAATTTATGATTGATGGATTGAAATTTTTTAATGAGTCACAAATGCAATGAATTAAATTAATGAGTATATATAGTTGTAATCCCATAAATCAAAAGATAGCATATATATATGGTAGTTTAGAAGTATTTTTAGAAAATGGACATTTATATTAAAGGAAAAAAAAAACAGGAATGTTTCCTTTTAAATAATATATATTTTTTCTCGAAACGCTGTAAAGTTATTTTAAAATATTTGGTTAATAATATAACATAGAAAATATTAGTGATTTATTCATTCAAATATAGATTGGTGAATGTTTCAAAAAAAAACTATAGATTGGTGAAAATTGGTTTTTATGTATTTGTGGTTTGTTTGTTAACTAAATACTACAAATATGGAATACAGTTAGGTATATAGGTTTAAATGTTTTTAGTTTATTACTTAAATTATATAAGGGAAGACCAAAAAAATAAATCTAATGAATAGGTCCAAACAACTTTTTAAGTAGATTTTTTAGAAATGCTTCCCTTTTAATAGAATAGATTAATCAATGATTAATCCTTAATTAATTCATGATTAATTCTTAATTAATCAACCATATTCAATATGCAATCATGCATACTCATTCATAATTCATTCATCATCTATCTAGACTCACTTTTAAATCCATGAGATTGGTTAAGGAAGACTAGACTCGAGCTCAAGCTAATCACACTTCACTTTTGGATCACTCTCGGTTCAGAACTATCACAAGGATCCGGCTGATCCGAATACTCTCCTTGGCCATCTGAATTCAAAACATAACAGTTGGAACATAAGGTTCAGTAGTCTGGTTCAAGAAGAAACTCAACTCAGTTCATAACATTTCAGTTCAGTTCTCTCATATCAGTTCGGTTCAAGACAGATTGATACCATGTTCAGCTCGGTTCAAGCTTTAACAATTTAACTCGGTTCATATCAGCTTAGTTCATGCTCAGCTAACTCCGGTTCTAATCAGTTCCCAACAGCTTAAATCGGTTATACTCAGACGACATCAGTTCAAGACAATTTCAGACCATAGACAGCTCCGCTCAGATCAGATCAGAACATACTCAGCTCAATTCAGTTCTAAACAAGATCAAATCAGTTCTGTTTAATTCCCATAATTCTTAACAGTTCGTCTACTGGTTCTATGAGACTGATTAAATCATAAACCAACCAAGACTGAAGAGAACAAGACCTTAGACAACTGATCCTGACAGGTTAACCAACATACATCAATTGGTTCTCATCAAAACATGGCTGAATCAAGAAGCTGAAGCTTACCGGTTTTACTCAACTAATTAAACTTGACTGGTTGTCTCTCTTCAAGCTAACCACGAATTAACCTTATCAACACCACAAGAATACATGGTTGGATTTATTCAGAATTTATCTCCAGTGTAGGCAAACCAACAAAACTTCTCACAGAAACTGATCCACAACCATCTTACCGATCAAAATCAAAGGCTGAAGAACATAGGTGATTCTCAACTTCAGGACACCAAATCTTCAGCTCTTAAACACTCCAAAACTCACTGATTAAAGTCACAGGATGGTGAGAAAGAGTTGTCCATGCTCACTCCTCTTCTCTGAATATTTTTCTGAATTTTTCATGAATCTTTTCTCACAGATTTTTCTCTCTTCTTTCTCTCTTTCTCTCTGAATTTTTCTCTGGTTTTTCTTGTAGGTTATGAACGTCCAGAGGAGAGAAGAGGGTATTTTATATCATAAGGAGTTGCTTCAGATGAGGGTTTGCTCCCACAAAAGACAAAGATGAGGTTAGACAGCTGGTGACATGCTTCAGCACACCAAGCAGCACAAGCAGCTGAACTTTTCCTTCCCATGAAGAAAGCTACAAGCAGCTGAAGCAAGTAGCTTTTGACCAGCATGTGACTTCTAATGAGCAAGCAGGCAAGCAAGTAGGTGTAGGTCATGTGACCTAATTACTGAGGAAGCAAGTAGGCTAGAAGGTGCAAAGCATGTGACTGTTCAGAAATAATTTTAAGAGTTTTGTCGATATTTTCCGGACTGTTTCGACTAAATATTTTTCATCATTCGAATCTCGTCCTGCTCTGAATAAACTCACCCAGCATGAATAAAAATCAACGATAATAATTAACACTCGACCAGAACCATCAAGGGATGGTTTTTCGACCAAAAGACAGCCCCGTCGAGATTAATTCACCGTGTCGATTTTTATTTAAATTCTGATCGATCAATCTTCAAACTGATCTTAAAGAATTTTCTTGACCAAAATTATATCTGCTCGTGAGGGTTATTACACCGACTGTCCCTGTTAATCATTACTCCGATCCCGAAGGCCAACACAATAGGATCGAAATCCTATGATGTTATCCCATGCTAATGTATACAGAGCGTAGGCTTGCTTTGAGCACTTTAATTTCTTCAAAGTAACAGCGCCGGAGGCACGACCCGGCCAGTTAAGGCCAGGAGCGTATCGCCGGCAGAAGAGACAAGCCGACCGGTGCTCACCGAAGGCGGACCGGGCGACCCATCCCAAGGTTCAACTACGAGCTTTTTAACTGCAACAACTTAAATATACGCTATTGGAGCTGGAATTACCGTGGCTGCTGGCACCAGACTTGCCCTCCAATGGATCCTTGTTAAGGGATTTAGATTGTACTCTTTCCAATTACCAGACTCAAAGAGCCCGGTATTGTTATTTATTGTCACTACCTCCCCGTGTCAGGATTGGGTAATTTGCGCGCCTGCTGCCTTCCTTGGATGTGGTAGCCGTTTCTCAGGCTCCCTCTCCGGAATCGAACCCTAATTCTCCGTCACCCGTTACCACCATGGTAGGCCACTATCCTACCATCGAAAGTTGATAGGGCAGAAATTTGAATGATGAGTCGCCAGCACTAAGGCCATGCGATCCGTCGAGTTATCATGAATCATCAGAGCAACGGGCAGAGCCCGCGTTGACCTTTTATCTCATAAATGCATCCCTTCCAGAAGTCGGGGTTTGTTGCACGTATTAGCTCTAGAATTACTACGGTTATCCGAGTAGTAGTTACCATCAAACAAACTATAACTGATTTAATGAGCCATTCGCAGTTTCACAGTCTGAATTCGTTCATACTTACACATGCATGGCTTAATCTTTGAGTACTGGCAGGATCAACCAGGTAGCATTCATAAATCAGGACAAGACCACGTCATATTCCCGCAAACACATGGAAAGTGGGAACAGACGCAGACTTGACCGTCATCTTTTGTCCGGAGACAAACGTGCTTAGCGGGACAGAATTTCTTCGAGTCACCGCCATAATATTTCCGCAACCGAGATCTCAGCAAACAGCTTATTCACCTTTGCGAACAATGCATAAACTATGCAAAGACGCAAGGATCACAAGTGCCGGCTTATGTGTTCACGACTTCCCCACTGAAGGAGATGCCGGAAACAACATTTTAAGCAAAAGCTTAACAATTCCTTCCAGATAGGTACGCAACACAGGCCCCGGATCATTTCAACAAGCATAAAACTATGGTAGTGAAGAAACTGAGGAGGATAGTTGGTCTGTAGTTGGGTGCGCGAGCACAAAGCCTACAAACACTAGCTATCCAATCACCACTCATACGCCGAATGTTCATTTGCCCCGCTAACATCAATCTTTCCAACCACTCTTGAGATGTAATCAAAAAAGCAACTGGAAGACGGATGAAACCAGGCCAAGACCATGCAAGCGCGAAAATTTGAAGTTAGGGGCAAAACGGTCCAACGGAAAATTCGCCGGAAAAGTTCCCGGAAAATTCACCGGGGACAATCCGGCCATCGACCTCAACCCAGCCCTCGATAGTGTTGGACCGAACAGTCCAACACTACGTACCCGAACCGTTCGGGTACTGGGGGGTAGGAGGCTCAAGAGAGTGCCTACCCCTTATATATACAAAACGTTTTTTTCAGTCTGTCACCAGTAGACATTGGTTGTGTTCCGGGGAGTATTTTTAATGTAAAAAAAAAATACTTCGAATTTGAATCTGATTTTTTGCATGCTTCATAAGGATGGTTAAAGCTATTTTCTGGTAAATTTTCATAAATTTCTTTTGCTTCTAACCATGTCTTTTGCATGCTACAAAGGTAGGAGTTTCGTGGTCTAAACGGATGTCTACAGCAACTTTTGATCAACACTTGACATCCTAAACTCTTTGTTGACATATTTTTGATGTTTCCTTTCAGAAAACTTTCTTCAAAAATATTAATTTTTGCATTTTTGGCTTCTCGGGTGATTTTGGCTGTCCGTGGGTGATTTTGGCCCACGTGGGCTGTCTGTTCAGTACACACAGGACGTCCATGTGTGTCCGTCATCACACACAGGACGTCCGTCAGCACACGCAGGACGTTCGTGGCTGTCCGTGTGTGTCCGTGTGTCCGTCAGTACACACAGGACGTCCGTTAGTACACACAGGACGTCCGTTAGTACACACAGGACGTCCGTAGCCGTCCGTCAGCACACGCAGGACGTCTGTGGCTGTCCGTGTGTGTCCGTGTGTCCGTCAGTACACACAGGACATCCGTCAGTACACACAGGACGTCCGTCAGCACACAAAGGACGTCCGTGGCCGTCCGTCAGTACACACAGGACGTCCGTGGCCATCCGTCAGGAAACACAGGACGTCTGTCAGTACACACAGGACGTCCGTGGCCGTCCGTCAGCACACACAGGACGTCCGTCAGCACACGCAGGACGTCCGTGGCTGTCCGTGTGTGTCCGTGTGTCCGTCAGTACACACAGGACGTCAGTCAGTACACACAGGACGTCCGTCAGCACACAAAGGAAGTCCGTGGCCGTCCGTCAGTACACACAGGACGTCCGTGGCCGTCCGTCAGCACACACAGGACGTCCGTCAGTACACACAGGACGTCCGTCAGCACACACAGGACGTC
>NW_022610730.1:42500-54245 GCF_000309985.2 Brassica rapa
AAGGCTGTTTAGTTGCATTTTCCTTGACACTTTTCGTGCCGGGGTTTGGTGATATCCGGAAGCTATGCGTACGATCCAACCAAAACTGAAGTCTTGGCCAAGGATGAACGCATAACCACGGAATCAGCAGGCACAGTAAGAAACCGGCCTACCGAGAGTGATGTTTCATCGTTCTCAGGTCATTCTGTTTCCAGGGTACGACAATGATCCTTCCGCAGGTTCACCTACGGAAACCTTGTTACGACTTCTCCTTCCTCTAAATGATATGGTTTAGTGGACTTCTCGCGACGTCGTAAACGGCGAACCACCCACGTCGCCGCGTTCCGAACACTTCACCGGATCATTCAATCGGTAGGAGCGACGGGCGGTGTGTATGTCACGCCCCCAATCCTGGAAAGGATTGTCGGGATGGCCATGGTTCGAGGAAACGTACCAGCCAGTCTTAGGACATCAAGGCAAGCGTTCCATGGACATAAGGAAACTTAGACTTAACCTTAGAAGAGCAAAGACACGGCTAAGACGAGTAAGACGGTAGCTGGACGAGATAGAGAAGTAGCTCGACCAGCTTAACGAAGCTAGGTTGAGTTCACTCCAGCTCAGCCACTACTAAGTCAGCTCCACTGGCTGGACTAATAGCTCACTCAGCTGAGGCTGCTGGGAGTCAGCTCATCTCAGCTAGACGGACTGTTCGTGTTTTAGGCCGATGGTCCGGGTCAGTGGCGGGCTGTGAGGTCCGGTTATGAGGCCATGGGCTGTTGGGTCCTTGGACAATGCCGTGGGCTAAGTACAGGAGGCTTGGGGCGTGGGTTGGGCTTATGACCGACCCCAAACCCAATCAGAAAGGGCGAAGGGATGCAAGTGGCCGAGAGGGCACAACCCTTGGCCGATGGTGCCCATTCGCTAGCAACTCGTGCCTGTTCGTGGGACAAGACTTACCCCCTCGTTTTCTATAAATATGGGGGCTCACCTGTTGATTTCATTATCCATTTCCAGAGTAAAATACTCAGATAAAAACGAAGAGAGAGAGAGAGAGAGATCCCGGCCAAGAGATCGGCCGGAAAAGGGCCGGTCGTGATGGTTTAGTATCTCCGGCAAGGAGAACGGTTTAGGAGAGAGGAGGCCGTGTGGTTATGGATACCCAAGGCATAGAGAAAGGTCTGGAGAAGGACTCCAACCCCGTGGTTCAGTTATATAGGGTCAGTGGGGTAACCACCCACTCATCGGCTAAGACCATCGGACAGTCCGAACCAGTCTAGCCATGGGCGTTTGGATTGTATCCTATTCTTCTTATTATTTTCATCTAGTTCTTCTTCTACTCCTTCTGTACATTGGCGTGGCCTTGTTGATGTGTTGGGATTGGTTATAACCGTGGTTCTGGTTGAGTAATGCGGTCGCGGTCCATAACCGTCGAGTTAGGCGCGCGCATGGTCTAAACCGGCCTCAGGTGATCCGATTGGATAGGGGCGGTTCTGTTCTGTTCTGAACGGTTGCAACCCTTCCCTGAACAGTCACAATGGTTCATGACTTGTGTAGGTTAAGGCGTGGTCCTTTGGCCATAGGCCGGACACACGCACGGACCAGACAGTCCATACGGACGGTTAGGTCGAACGGTTGGAACATCTGAATGGGTGCGAGTTTCCAAGGGTCATGACTTGCCAAGAGGCACGTGTGTCCAAAGGGTACTAGTTCCCAAAGGGTGTGAGTTCCAAACGGTGCCATTGGTTCAAGGCTTAGGCCGAACCAAGTGGACAGTCCGCGGCTGCATAGTCGAACGGACGGACGGTTAGTTTAACCGGAGTGTTGTGTTGCAAGGTCTGATTTGTTGCAAGGCAATCCGGTTTGGTCTTGGGCCTTACTCTGTGGTATGGATCCAGGCTTTGGGTGGGATCAGGTAAGAAGGTCTGTGAGCCTTTGGGCCGGACTTATAACTGGCCGATCGCACCTAGATCTTAATCAGACGGTTAGATGGGACTATGGACAATCCGGCTAAGGTTGGATAGTTCTAGCCGCAAAGGCTAAGTAGGATATCTTACAATCAACCTCGGGTTGGTGAGTAGGATAGGCGCCATATGCCTTATGTAGGGCGTAGACCCACATGATGGCAATGGAAGGCCGGTCATATCAGTGCATGCTAAGTGGACGATGGCTTATCAAGTCTAGTGGTCGGATCATGTTTCATGACGATGGTTCGATGGCCGAACACTAGTATGGATAATCATGTTGCTGGAGTAAGAGTATTGGTGTGATGCTTCTAGATATCAACCTTGGTGTTGATAACTTCGAGATTGGCTAAGAGTCATGACGAAGAGTATGGCTAGTACTATGTGTCGTAGACCATAAGTATTGAGCTTAGGTGTGATTGTTCAAGGAAGGCCGTGTAAGATCTGATCATGGTTGAGTATGGACGACCTGACCTCTGAATGATGGCTCAAGGTGTCGGTCCTAACCTGATTAATGAATGCATCGGTTGGTATGAACAAATCATATCTGTTGTCTGGGTTAAGTCCCATGGCCGGTCAGGCCAGATGATGACTCATCAGTTCCAAGTCATGTGAGGATGGTTGGTTGATTGACTTAGGATCTCATGAGCTTTGTCAGTCCAGAAGATGGACTTGGTACGATTGCCTATAAGGCAAAAGGATTTTGGATTGTGCATGAGCCGAGATAGGCCAAATACATACCCTTATCCTTTCAAAGACTTCTCAAAGGTTACTTATGTCGGTGGGGATGGTTGGTTGAATGACTAAGTACCTAGGGGAGCTGTTTGATGCAGGAGTCAAGATAAGGACCTTAAGTAAGATCATTGAGTGATCGTGGTCCAGCTGTTAAGCAAGAGCGATTCGAGTCAATGGAGGACCGATGAGCTAATAAGCTCCATAGATGTGGCAAAGGTATGATCTAGCATTTACTTTGTAGATCTAGATAGAATGGTTTAGGGGAATGGAACCTCAGAATTGTATGGCTTGGTTTGGGTTTAGGATTGACCTTTAAGCTAATTGGTAGTTGAGTAAACTGACCAAGGCTAAGGTGATTCGACCAGACAAGTGTTTTGATTGGTTTTAGACCAATGGTTAACTACAGAATAATCCACTGCATATCTGTTAATAGGATCTAGGCTATTAATGACTAGGGAAGTCTTTAGCTAAGATCTAAGTTAGCCCTCGCCTTTAGGCGATATTATAAATAAAGGGCGAAAATTAAGAGGTTCGGCCAGGAAGTGGACCGAGCGACGTGAGGCATCGACGTTGGCCTAGGCGGCCGGGATCGGGTCTTACAAGTTGGTATCAGAGCATGCTTGATCCTGTTTAGGACAACGCTCTATGATGTTGGTTTCCAAACCGAAATTATTTCCAAAACTATGATGACTATGAAACCTTAGTTGGGGTGAGCCAAGAAAGAGTTGAGGTAAGCTAGGGTATCATGTTTGTGAATGTGGGAATTCTAAGATGAACCGGCTAAGCCAAGATACATTTTCCAAGGGCAAGATCCTAAAAACAGAAAGGTTGGTCGATCTAGTTATTATGAAGTAATAGACGGGTTGGAAGGGATGGAAGCAATGCAAAACTTGTTTATGGATTACCTGGACAAGAGAAGTAACATGGACCAGAGAGTGGCTTAGGTTGAAATAAACGTGCAGCACTCTACAGAAGTTAAGTGTTATCCCTTGATGGTCGTTCATAATATGTAAAGCATATGCAATGTTAAATCTGACTCAAAGGAGACACTACATGACCAGTACACGAGTGGACTTGTGATCAGATGGATCAGCTAGGACTCGGTATACGTCAAGGTAGGTTTCCTTAGATCTAGTTGGATGGAATGAATCAATTCCAATCTGAATCCGTCCAAAGAAAGAATTGAGGAAACTCAGGGTGTTCGTTCCAATCATTGGAAGAACATGATGTTAAGTATCTTAGTATGATGGGGATTGAGGTATATTATAATTTCTGTTGTGAATGGTGTCAGCATTCGCAATAGGAAGACGCTTTGGAGAATGGTGTGAGACATTTTCCAAATGTGTGATTAAACCGAAATGCTACTCATCTAGGTATCCACTAGAAGTGGAACGGGTGGCTTTGTTGGAGTCTAACTTGGCTGAAGAAGCTAAGCTTAAGGCTAAGCCACAGTCTGTCCCATCGGGCAAGACTAATGATAAAAAGAGAAAATGGGACCAGGTGGACGGAGGTGAGACCTCTGGTTGCCAACCTGCGTGTTCTAAATGTGGACGGAACCATACCGGAGAGTGCTGGAAGGCCAAGGGGGCTTGTGTTCGTTGTGGCAGCATGGACCATGGGGTTCAAAACTGTCCTCGACTGAACCTGTAATAACCCTCACGAGCATATATAATTTTTGGTCGAGAAAATTCTTTAAGATCAGTTTGAGGATTGATCGATCAGAATTTAAATAAAAATCGACCCGGTGAATTATTCGTGATGGGACTGTCTCGAGGCCAATGTACCTACTCTTAATAGTTCTGACCAAGTGTTAATTATTTTGGTCGAGTTTTATCTAAGCTGGACGAGAACCAATGGACGGAAACATTTTATCGTAAACTGGTCTTGAATACTTTCAGCTGCTTGCGAGTCATGTGCATGTCATGTGCTGCCTGGCTGCTTGCTTCCTTCCTGACCTGAACATGTGACTTGCACCTTCCAGCTTGCTTGCTACATTAAAGTCATGTGAGTTGCACACCTGCTTGAAGTTTCTTCATGGAAAGGAAATGACATTACTTCATGGGAAGGAAAGTGTGATTCAGCTCACCACATGTCTCATACTGATCTGAAACTTTTGTCCTTTCTTGCTGACTCTTCTCCTGCTGTTTACCCTGTCTTTTATTACCTTGTCCCCTTCCTGGTCGAGCCCATTCATCTCAGAAACAAGAAAGAAAAATTCAGAGAGAAAGAGAGAAAGAAAGAGAGAAAAATCTGTGAGGAAAATACATGAAAAATTCAGAAAAAAATAAGAGAAGAGAAGTGAGCTTGGACGACCCTTTCTCACCATCTTGTGACTTTAATCAGTGAGTATTTGTGTGGTAAAGAGTTGGAGATTTGGTGTCTTGAAGTTGAGAATCACCCATGTTCTTCAGCCTTTGATTTTAATCGGTAAAGATGTAAGTTGTTGTGTGGATCAGTTTTATGTGAGCATTTCTGTTGGATTGACTGCGGTTCAGCTTTGTTCTGATTGAGTCCGACCTTTTCTTGATGTGGTACTGATTAGGTTTGGCGTGGCTTTATCTTAAAGTGGAGTATCAGTTGAGTTCAGACAGTGTTTGATTTGAACCGGTAAACTGTTTTGCCTTTTGATCCAGATCAGTTTAGATTGTAACCAGCTGGCTGAGTTGTTGTTCTTCCTCTCTGGATTAATTTCTTAATCCCTTGTGTGGATTTATATTAGTTCAGTTCATGGTCCCTTAGCATCTAGACAACTTAGCTGAAACGATTTATGTTTGAACCGAACTAAAGCTGCCTTGAACTTGCCTTAGTATCTGTCCTGAATCTTGAACTGTGGGTTTGAACCGGACTGATTAACCTTTGTTCCAACCGTTCTGTTATTGGTACAGATGGTCAAGGATAGTGTTCGGATCAGTCAGATCCTTGTGGTGATTTTAAATCGAGAATATTCCAGAAGCCGAGTGTGATTAGCTTGAGCTCGAGTATAGTCTTTCTTAGCCAATCTCATGGAATCAAAGGTGAGTCTAGATAGATGATTGATGAGTAGTGAATGAATATTTCTTGATTGAACGTACTGATTGTAGATGATTGATAGGCTTTGTCTCTTGATCAATATTGAATTGGTAAGGTGTTTACTTAGTGTAGACACTTATTAAATATTTATGAATGATCATAGAGGTTTATTCCAAACCTTAGTACTTGTTCTCAAGTACTAATACTTATGTATAGTATTAAATATAATTAAGTATGGAAGTATTAATCATGTGAAGTCCTATTATAAACCTGTCTTCCAAAATATTCCCGTATGAATGATGATTACCGTGAATTGGTCCTGCGATATGGAACAAGGTCACGAAGACACGATGATGGGGTCGCACCCTGGAGGCCGTGTAACTGCATGCAGCGTTAGATGTTCAATTTTTGAATATCTGATGGCGATGATGGTGATGCTAACTCGCTAGACTCGTTTAGCCTTTGTGGTTTCTCGGGTCTGGTATATATATATATATGATTATATGAATGATATGAGAGACGGGAATAGGAAGTGAGGTATATGATTAGATTCACAATGATGGAAGGATAGTCCTTATATATAAATATCTAGATATGGAATATATTTCCACTGCATACAAATGAAGTTGATTGCTTGAGAATATTATTAATATGTGTTTGGGTGTGGGATTAGACTCACTGAGTAAACTAGTTACTCATGACTCATTTGTGATGCAGGTAACCAGTAGATGGGAGACCTTACTCTAGGACAGGAAGGAACATCATTAGCCAGCGGTAGTTTTATTATCCTTGCAAAGTCATTTTGATATATCTTATTTATAAGATTTGTAGACCGAAAACCTCGAGGTTAATTTATAACAAATTTTGTAAGATGCCTTTAAATGATATATATAAAGATAGTTTTTAAAGTATGGGTTCCATATGATATTAGTCCTTGTCCGGACGAACTAACTATCGGATATTTCTTTTTCGGGTTGAAAAGCCTAGAGTGATATTCGATAGGAGCGTTGGTGTTCTTTGGTTGTTGGTCTAAGGTGATCGGAGGTATTCTGAGAACTTCGGATCGACCATCGAGGAACATCGACCGTGTCATTTCCGGTTATCTACGATCGGGGGTGTCACAAAGGTGGTATCAGAGCCAGGTTATACGATGCTTGAATGGGACTTGTTTCAAATGTTTTTTGAGTCAAAATGAGTCGCAAGGATAACTAGGATATCCTGGCTGGTTCTTTCATTTTAGAATAGATAGTCATGGGTAGTTACCTAACAGTGATCTTTCATAGCAGAAGCACCGAGACAAGCTTGAACGGATTGACCTTACTTACCGATGTTACTATCATAAGGCTCGAGTGTGCTACCCTCATGGTCGGGTTCACTACCGCCATGTTAAGAATTTTATACATCGAATACATCTCTGGACTCATGTGTTATCGATGTCAAGGTGGGCGTTGTTTGTGGTTTGATTCAGAGCGATGCGACTGCACATGATCACCTAGATGCACTTATTCTTCCGGCTTCTCAAGTCTCCAGCTTATGCTGAGACGTACAAGAAACAGAGTCGTACAAGCCTGAATTGTTCAAAATTTGTTTGGAGCTTACCGTTGGAGGAAGAGATGGTTCAACTATAGTACAAGCCGATGGACACACATGCATCTTCTGTTGGCAACAAGACATCTTAAAGCTTATGATGGAAAGAAGTAGTGGGACCACAAGATACAGAAGAAGGACTAAACCGTTCGAGGTATACTATGGCTTGAGGCAGATTTGGGATGCAACACCCTGAGAAAAATATTTTCTTCAGAGAGGTGAGATCGATTTGGACAGATTTCAAGAGTTCACGAAGTAGTATTTTATACACAAGATATGGGACCGATTGAAGATTCAGTTCACGGAGTTGGTACAGTGGGATGTTTCCGCCAGAAGGTTCAGGTCGAGTTAATCATATACAACAATTTCAGCATCGAGATATGTGGTCGAGTGAATTTCATTCATCGATTATGGTTTGGAGAATAATCCAAAGATCATATGGAAAATCTTTGGGAACTTAGCCAAGAATTTTGGAGTAGATAAAAGACCATGGAGTTTCAAAGCTTCGAGGAGATGTTAGAGTATGACGTGAATGTTAAAGAAGCTATTATTGCTGAAGAAGTTAACCAAGTCATGCAGACCGTTTATTTTCCAACCGCTGCAGATCAAAGGTCAGTTTCAAGAAGTGAGTTAAGTAAGTCGTTGGGGATGATTTTGGGTGTACATTTCATCAGATCAAGATCGAGGACCTTGAGCCGTTATGGTTGTTACTAGCAGAGACAGAATGGTCGTGATTGTCAAAGTTTGGGAAATCCTGGAACGTTTGCATCATTCGCGCTTTGGTGGTTCTTGTGAAGAGTTAGGAATTTAGGTTACCCTTCCTCATGAAGTTACCCGATCTAGTTACCTATACCTAAGATAACACTTGTTGAACTTGTCCGCTTTTCCTTACTGTTAGTTCACATCCAAGTGTTAGGCTATTTGGGTAGAGCCTACACTTTATAGTTGTCTGCACCGTCAAAACCCCTGAAAGGTCCAATCACAGGTTTGCTTCTTATCCCATTGTGTGTTGTGTGCATTTTTAAAATCTTATAATTGATTGAAATAAAAAAAAAATATATATATATATATGTGAATTGTGATCATGGTGTCGTAAGAGACCTTGCCTATGGATGGAGTTTTCCGCCCATATCGTGTTTTATTCGGGAATAACACATAGTTGTAGTTCCCGAGCATTGTCATAGTATTAGAAAGGATTCACTTTGGTGAATTCAAGTATCCGTTCTTATTTGTGGAAGTATTGGCTGCCATTTGAAGTAATGGTATGCCTTCCCCATTCCTTAGTACTTCTGTTAGAGCGGTATGTTTCTATCTAGAGTGAGATTTGCTATCTAGTTACCGAGCTCAATTAGGATGTCGAGGAAAGAAGTATTAGGAAGAAGACCCGTCACTGTTGGCCTACAATGATACTCTACCAAGTGTTTGAGCATGCTCATAACAGTTTGGCAAGTTGAAAAACTTTTGGGAAAAAGGTGAAGAAGTGTACTCTAGTAACTTGATTGTTTAAATTGTAAAAGATGAAAAGGTGCAGAGTAGAAGACAGTCTGATAATCAAGAAAGATGAAGATGTGGTTAAGGCATTGAAAGGATGGTTGACATCTAAAAGTAACATGTTCACTATTCTTGTTGAACCTGGATTCGCTGCAATAGCCTAGGGATCTCACCAAGTGGTTCTTGCCGAGTTCTAGTAGTAGTTAGAAGATTATAAAAGGGTCTCAGATAGATCAGAAGTGTAAAGAATACAGTAAGTGAAATCATTCTTGGAATGGGTGAGTGTGCGTATTTGAGAGTAGCACCCCTGGTCCGAATCATGTTGGTGTGATTGATCGTGCATGTTCTTGTTTGATTGTTGCACGGTTAATCAAGTTAACATTGACCAGACTGGAGATGTTACTTTCACGTATGGCACATCACCTAACGTTCCAAATTTCATGTTGCTGTTATGGGAGAAAGTCAGATAGAAAAGGTTGAGAAGTAATAGTCTACATATACAAGATTGTTAGAAAAAGTATGCAGACCGCAGTTGACAAGAATTGTGCAGACTAAAGAATTTGGTTATCTTGAAAGTGGCTGCTCAGAAAAGAAAGGATCGGTTGGGGGAATCAAGGGATCGACCATGAGTTGTTTTGATATGGGAAGATTAAGATAAGGTAAGAGCTAATATCCATAACTCCTTTCAGAGACTGTTCAGTAAAGAGTGTACAGCTACGTTTTCAGAATTCGGGGACGAATTCTATTGAGGAGGGAAGAATGTAATAACCCTCACGAGCATATATAATTTTGGTCGAGAAAATTCTTTAAGATCAGTTTGAGGATTGATCGATCAGAATTTAAATAAAAATCGACCCGGTGAATTATTCGTGATGGGACTGTCTCGAGGCCAATGTACCTACTCTTAATAGTTCTGACCAAGTGTTAATTATTATGGTCGAGTTTTATCTAAGCTGGACGAGAACCGATGGACGGAAAACATTTTATCGTAAACTGGTCTTGAATACTTTCAGCTGCTTGCGAGTCATGTGCATGTCATGTGCTGCCTGGCTGCTTGCTTCCTTCCTGACCTGAACATGTGACTTGCACCTTCCAGCTTGCTTGCTACATTAAAGTCATGTGAGTTGCACACCTGCTTGAAGTTTCTTCATGGAAAGGAAATGACATTACTTCATGGGAAGGAAAGTGTGATTCAGCTCACCACATGTCTCATACTGATCTGAAACTTTTGTCCTTTCTTGCTGACTCTTCTCCTGCTGTTTACCCTGTCTTTTATTACCTTGTCCCTTCCTGGTCGAGCCCATTCATCTCAGAAACAAGAAAGAAAAATTCAGAGAGAAAGAGAGAAAGAAAGAGAGAAAAATCTGTGAGGAAAATACATGAAAAATTCAGAAAAAAATAAGAGAAGAGAAGTGAGCTTGGACGACCCTTTCTCACCATCTTGTGACTTTAATCAGTGAGTATTTGTGTGGTAAAGAGTTGGAGATTTGGTGTCTTGAAGTTGAGAATCACCCATGTTCTTCAGCCTTTGATTTTAATCGGTAAAGATGTAAGTTGTTGTGTGGATCAGTTTTATGTGAGCATTTCTGTTGGATTGACTGCGGTTCAGCTTTGTTCTGATTGAGTCCGACCTTTTCTTGATATGGTACTGATTAGGTTTGGCGTGGCTTTATCTTAAAGTGGAGTATCAGTTGAGTTCAGACAGTGTTTGATTTGAACCGGTAAACTGTTTTGCCTTTTGATCCAGATCAGTTTAGATTGTAACCAGCTGGCTGAGTTGTTGTTCTTCCTCTCTGGATTAATTTCTTAATCCCTTGTGTGGATTTATATTAGTTCAGTTCATGGTCCCTTAGCATCTAGACAACTTAGCTGAAACGATTTATGTTTGAACCGAACTAAAGCTGCCTTGAACTTGCCTAGTATCTGTCCTGAATCTTGAACTGTGGGTTTGAACCGGACTGATTAACCTTTGTTCCAACCGTTCTGTTATTGGTACAGATGGTCACGGATAGTGTTCGGATCAGTCAGATCCTTGTGGTGATTTTAAATCGAGAATATTCCAGAAGCCGAGTGTGATTAGCTTGAGCTCGAGTATAGTCTTTCTTAGCCAATCTCATGGAATCAAAGGTGAGTCTAGATAGATGATTGATGAGTAGTGAATGAATATTTCTTGATTGAACGTACTGATTGTAGATGATTGATAGGCTTTGTCTCTGATCAATATTGAATTGGTAAGGTGTTTACTTAGTGTAGACACTTATTAAATATTTATGAATATCATAGAGGTTTATTCCAAACCTTAGTACTTGTTCTCAAGTACTAATACTTATGTATAGTATTAAATATAATTAAGTATGAGGAAGTATTAATCATGTGAAGTCCTATTATAAACCTGTCTTCCAAAATATTCCCCGTATGAATGATATATACCGTGAATTGGTCCTGCGATATGGAACAAGGTCACGAAGACACGATGATGGGGTCGCACCCTGGAGGCCGTGTAACTGCATGCAGGTTAGATGTTCAATTTTGAATATCTGATGGCGATGATGGTGATGCTAAACTCGCTAGACTCGTTTAGCCATTGTGGTTTCTCAGGTCTGGTATATATATATATATATGGTTATATGAATGATATGAGAGACGGGAATAGGAAGTGAGGTAATGATTAGATTCACAATGATGGAAGGATAGTCCTTATATATAAAAATATCTAGATATGGAATAATTTCCACTGCATACAAATGAAGTTGATTGCTTGAGAAATTATTAATATGTGTTTGGGGTGGGATTAGACTCACTGAGTAAACTAGTTACTCATGACTATTTGTGATGCAGGTAACCAGTAGATGGGAGACCTTACTCTAGGACAGGAAGGAACATCATTAGCCAGCGGTAGTTTTATTATCCCTGCAAAGTCATTTTGATATATCTTATTTATAAGATTTGTTAGACCAAAAACCTCGAGGTTAATTTATAACAA
>NW_022610731.1:0-62500 GCF_000309985.2 Brassica rapa
GACTAACGCTATCGTTTTTCCTGTCGCGATTTCTTCCTGATTCGTATCGATGTAAAGTCCGCGATAGGTTCTCGGCTTATATGACTTGTTTGATACGAATCGAGCATCTCTCCGGAGACCGGAAGTGCTAGACCAAAATTTCGGATTTCTTTTATAGCGCTATTATCCTTGTGTCGGATGTAAGAGAGTCATCTCCGTGAGATGGCTATGTCTGTTTAGGACGTTTGTGAGTTCGATGTGATCAGCATCGGACTTGGTGGCGCGTGCCGTTGTTTTGAATATTTTGCGCAAAATAAGTGTTATGTGTGCATATGTATATGCCTTTTTGTGACGGAGGTTTCGTTCGCTCGAAAGAAACAAACTTTGAGGCATCTTTTGCGACGTCTCGCGATGCTAAAGTTGCTTCTCCTAAGCGGCCGACTAATTCCAAAGACCTCGTTTCGATTTACGGGTGAGGATGTTTTGATAAGTCGAAAACGCCAAAAAGCGTGGTAAGAAGTTTTTCGATTTTTTTGGGAGTATACGAGTATACGTAACTCCCCCCCCCCCCCTTTTTTAATGAGGGGGGACAGCTGAATTTGCCTTTCGACAAACTGCCTACGTACTCCTTGCGGAGATCAAGCCGTCTCGTAGTTCAGTGATTGCGAGTTGGTTTGTTTAGTGATAGTATTTTTTGAGATGCATCGCGTTCCAGGTTCTAGGGATTTTTATGCCCTGCATGTTGGCTATTTCGTAAGAACCTGGTCGGACGACTTTTTCGATTTTATAGGGACCTTCCCAGTTTGCTCTGAGTTTTCCCGCGTTTCGTTCAGCGTGTTTTGGAAGACTTTGCGAAGGACCAGATCTCCCTGATTGAACCTACGATTCCGTACGTTTGAATTATAGTATCTCGCAGCGGCGTGCTGGTAGTTTTGGATTCGGATGAGGCTCGATCTCGGCGCTCGTTAATGAGGTCGAGATCATCCAAGAGCATAGCATCGTTGAGTTCCTCTCGTTCGGGTAAGAACCTTCTTCGAACACCAGGAAATTCTACTTCTGCGGGAATCATGCATTCCGTGCCGTATACCAGGGCGAAGGGAGTTTCTCCCGTTGCTCGCCTTGGGGTGGTACGGTGAGACCAGAGGACTCCCTCGAGTTCGTCGGCCCATCTGCCTTTTTTGGCCTCTAAGCGTTTCTTCAGTCCGTCGAGAATGGTCTTGTTGATTGTTTCAGCCTGTCCGTTGCACTGCGGATATCTGGGAGTTGACTTGTTGAGTCGTATCTTCCATTTTTTGCAGAATGCCTCGAATCGGGTGGAAATGAACTGAGACCCGTTATCGGTTACGATTTCGTAAGGAACTCCATGCCTACAGATGATCTTTCTCCATACGAAATTCTCGACTTGGACGTCTTTTATACTTGCGTACGAGTCCGCCTCTACCCATTTTGAGAAAAAATCGGTAAGGACTAGAAGGAAACGCTTTTGCTTTGAATTATGCAGAGGTCCGACAATATCCATGGCCCAGCGCATAAAGGGATAAGGCGATGTGATGGAGGAAAGAACTTCGGCCGGTTGTCGGATAGTTGGCGCATGCCTTTGGCATTTTTCGCATTTTCGTGCGAATTTCTCGCAATCTCCGATCATTGTTGGCCAATAGTATCCATGGCGTTTGATTTTCACGGCTAGTGATCTTCCACCGGAATGGTTGCCGCAGGAGCCGGAATGTATTTCCTCCATTACTTTCCTCGCCTTTTCTCCTTCCAGGCACGTCAGGAGTGGTCCGGAGAATCTCCATTTGTAGATTTCGCCGTCCACTGTTACGTAGCGTGCGGCCTGTGTTCGGATCTTGCGAGCTGCCCATTTTTCGGCGGGCAGTTGCCCGTCGACAATGTAGTCTCGAATCGTCTGAAGCCATGGGGTATCACAGCCGTAATCAGATTGCTCCGATGGTGGTGGTATCGTAATTTCTTCTTCCTCGTCGTCTTGACCCTCTATGAGATTGACGACGACTGGCGGTCCGATACTCGGATGTTCGATGAATTCGACCGGAATTACCCTTTTGAGTCCTGGATCGGAACTTGATGCTAGGGCCGCGAGGGCGTCCGCCTGGACATTCTCGGAACGGGGGATCCGGGTAAGGGCGAAACAGTCGAAGTCTTGAGCTAGACCTTGGACCAGTTTGAGGTACGCGTCCATCCGTTCGTCTCTGGCTTCATACTCTCCGCTGAATTGACTGGCCACTAACTGGGAGTCGCAGTAAGCGTGGAGATTACGTATTTTTAAGCCGTGAGCCAAACGTAGACCTGCGATTAATGCTTCGTATTCGGCCTCGTTGTTTGAGGCATGGAATTCCAGCCTGAACGATTGTTCCAAGATCTCGCTCGTTGGAGATGTGAGACGGATCCCGATACCTGATCCTTGCTTGGATGAGGATCCGTCGACGTGGAGGAGCCAGGTGGAATTTGGTTCCTCATTGGTTATTGTTCCCGTTGGAAGTTCGACCAAGAAGTCTGCGAGCACTTGTGATTTTGCGCTCGTCCTTGGTCGGTATTCGATGTCATACTCGCTCAACTCGACCGCCCACTTAGCCAGTCGGCCTGATTGACTCGGGCTATGCAAAATTGTCCGTAAGGGAAAAGTCGTGAGGATGACGATTGTGTGGGATTGGAAATATGGTCTTAGTTTTCGGGCCGATGTTACAACCGCGCATGCCCATTTTTCCATCAATGGATACCTAGATTCGGCATCCAGCAAGGTTTTGCTTATGTAAAAAATAGGTTTCTGCTCCCCGCGTTCTTCCCTGATCAGGACTCCGCTTACGGCCGTTGCGACACCGCGATGTACAAGAATAAAGGCTCCCCTTCCACGGGTTTTGCGAGGACTGGAGGAGTAGCTAAATAACGCTTCAGCTGTTGGAAGGCGTTTTCGCACTCTTCCACCATTCGAATTTTTTATTTCCTCGCAGGACGTCGTAGAAGGGCAGGCACTTATCTGTTGATCGTGAAATAAATCGGTTAAGTGCTGCGATTCTGCCGGTCAGTCTTTGGACTTCCCGTTTATTCTTTGGTGAAGCCATCTCGATTAGAGAGTTGATCTGTTTTGGATTTGCTTCGATGCCGCGGTATGTGACCAAGTAGCCGAGGAATTCCCCTGATGCCACGGCGAATCTACATTTTGTCGGGTTGAGCTTCATGTTATGGGAGTTTAGTTGTGCAAAGCATTCTTCAAGATGTGACACGTGATCTCTTGCTTTGAGGGATTTGACGAGCATGTCGTCGATATAAACCTCCATCGTTTTTCCGAGTTGTTTGGAGAACTTTCGGTTCACGACTCGTTGGTAAGTCGCACCAGCGTTTTTGAGGCCGAAGGGCATTACCTTGTAGCAATAAGTTCCGCGATCGGTAATGAACGCAGTCTTTTCACGGTCGTCGGGATTCATCCTAATTTGATTATAACCTGAGAAGGCATCCATGAAGGATAAGAGTTCGTTGCCCGCTGTTGCTTCTACCAATCGATCGATATGTGGTAGAGGGAAGCTATCTTTGGACATGCCTTGTTTAGGTCGGTAAAATCTACGCAAACTCGCCACTTCCCGTTTTTCTTTTTGACTACTACGGGGTTGGCGAGCCAGTCCGGGTATCTTACTTCCGTTATCGACCCAAATTTAAGCAGTTTTTCGACCTCATCGTTTACTGCGGCAGCACGTTCGGGTCCTAGCTTCCGTCTTTTCTGTTTGACGGGTTTGAATGTTGGGTCGGTATTCAGCTCGTGACATGTTATGTTAATGTCGATTCCCGGCATATCTTCCGCAGCCCATGCGAAAGTATTAAGATTCTTTTTAAGACAGGTTATGAGTTCTGTCCTTAAAGGCTCGTGGAGATTGGCTCCAATCTCGACGCAGCGTTCTGGGAAGGCTTCGTCGAGACAGATCGTTACCACGGGTTCGCATGTTGGCTCGCGTTTTTCATCTAGAGCTGCGATGCTGCGAGACTGCCAGAAGAATTCCGCTGAATCCTGACTCCGCGTATCTTTGCTGGAGGTCTTTTTCTCCGCTCTCTTAGGAGTGATTTCGAGGATCGGTCTCTTTCGTTTTAGTTCCGCGGCGAAACAAACCTGTGAAACTCTTGGATTTCCCCAAATTACCTCGACTCCGTTAGGGGTCGGGAACTTGAGGCAAAGATGATAGGTTGATGGGATTGCGCGCATGGCGTTCAGCCATGGCGCTCCCATGATAACGTTGTAAGATGCGGGGCGGTCAACGACTAGAAACTCTGTGACGTTTGTCACGGTTCCGGCTTTGATAGCGAGTCTAATCGATCCATAGGCCATGGTCGTTTCCCCCGAATGTCCTAGCAGTGGGCTTGGGCATTTTGCGACTTCGGATTGATTGATCCCCATCTTTTCAAGAGTGTCTTTGAAGATGATATCGGCCGAGCTTCCGGTATCGATTAGCACTCTAGCGACGTCGATATCTCGAATCGTCAACTCGATAACAAGGAGATCGTTTCGAGGTTTGGCTCGATCGATCGTTTCTCCTCCCTTGAATGAGATGACGTTCGCACACATCGAATCTTGCATACCGTTCCTGATCGTTGAGTGGCTTTTGTGGGTTAGATTGATCCGTAAGGTCCCCTCCTTCTAGCGCCAAACTGTGGGAACCGAAATTCACACTGTCGATTTCCGTTTAAATAAGGAAACTAGGAAAAACCCTAATTTCCCAGAGGACCCGGATATCTGTTAATTACCTCACGTCAAGCAATCAGAACACGAGAATAACAACGATAAAAATAAGAAATCGAAAAGAGAGCAAAGTAGATCTTTATTCCGAATCTGCGTATGAGCGTTACAACGAAGGTATAAGCCTGGGCTCGAGAGCTGTCGGCGAGATTCCTAGTTCTAGCAACCCTAAGACGGCTAAACCTAATTGAGTCGCAGCTCGAAGTAACAAAAACGGAAAATTGCCTAAATTGCTCTAAGTGCTAAGTTTGCTCTGAAAAAGTTCTTCCCTCTGCTCCTTGCCTAGGACTCCTTATATACTAGCTCCAAGGTCGGTTTATGCTTTTACTCTTCTGCCCTTAAGCCGTCATAGCATAAAAATGGAGATATTCCATTTTTCCCGATCTTCACAATTATCTTCAAAACTTCCGTATTTATCCGCGGAAACTTGACATTTATCCTTCCTCGTGGGCCAAGCGTGAACCATGCTGTGGTTCACGGGCTTTTGGTTAGGAAAAATCGTAGGATGGGCCTCGAGTCGTGTTTTAGGTCCCTTTGGGCCGTCTTCCGACTCGACACGTTTACTACGAGTTTTCCGCGGTTTCTAATCCGCGAAGTTTGATCGATGAATTAGAATAGCGGGAAACATGGACTGAGCTTGCTACGGTCTTCGGGAGATAGCATTCGAAGGTTTGACGAGAATGCAAGGACTGATGTCGCATCGATGTTTGGAAAGGTTCAATCGCTACACAGCGACCAAACTTTGTCTCGAGCCCAGTCGCTACGTAGCGACCGAGCGAGACGAGTGCTCGGTCGCTACGTAGCGACCGAGCTTTGGCTTGAGCTCGGTCATTACGTAGCGACCGAGCGGGATGATCGCTCGGTCGCTACGTAGCGACCGAGCTTGGTCGAGCTCGGTCGCTACGTAGCGACCGAGCCTTGGCTTGAGCTCGGTCGCTACGTAACAGCCGGGCAGGACGATCGCTCGGTCGCTACGTAGCGACCAAGCGGGATGGACGCTCGGTCGCTGCGTAACGACCTGTTTCGAGCTTTCGTCGGACATCTCGATTCTTTCTTCCGTAAAGCTTTTTCGTAAGAAAGAGTCTATTTCGAAAAGTACTCTTCGGAGAAATTCTTATTTTCTTCCTCGGACGTTTTGAATGTTAAATTTGTCGTAACCGTTTTTAACCCCAACATGGACTGTTTGGGTAATTTTGGCCAACGTGGGCTGTCTGTTCAGTACACATAGGACGTCCGTGGGTGTCCGCCAGCACACACAGGACGTCCGTGTGTGTCTGTGGCTGTCTGTCAGCACACACAGGACGTCTGTGGCTGTCCGTGGACTGTTCGGGTGATTTTGCCCCACGTGTCCGCCAGCACACACAGGACGTCTGATTGGTCCTCGGACTCAGCATGCTGACCCTTCCCGTGGACTGTTCGGGTGATTTTGCCCCACGTGTGCTGTCTGTTCAGTACACACAGGACGTCTGTGGGTGTCCGCCAGCACACACATGACGTCCGTGGCTGTCCGTGTGTGTCCGTGTGTGTCCTTCCGTCTCCGTCAGCACACACAGGTCGTCCATGGCTGTTCATCAGTACACATATCAGCACGTTGGTCCTTGGACTCAGAACGCTGGCCCTTCCCGTGGACTGTTTGGGTGATTTTGGCCCACGTGGGCTGTCTGTTTAGTACACACAGGACGTCCGTGGGTGTCCGCCAGCACACACAGGATGTCCATGGCTGTCTGTGGCTGTCCGTCAGCACACACAGGACGTCTTTGGCTGTCCGTGTGTGTCCGTCAGCACTCACAGGATGTCTGTGGGTGTCCGTCAGCACACACAGGACGTCCGTGTGTGTTCGTCAGGACACACAGGATGTTCGTGGCTGGCCTTGTGTGTCCGTGTGTGTCCGTCAGCACACACAGGACGTCTGTGGCTGTCTATCAGTACACATATCAGGACGCTGGTCCTTGGACTCAGCACGCTGGCCCTTCCCGTGGACTGTTCGGGTGAAATTGGCCCACGTGGGCTGTCTGTTGAGTACACACAGGACGTTTGTGGGTGTCCATCAGCACACACAGGACGTCCGTGTGTGTCTGTCAGCACACACAGGACGTCCGTGGCTGTCTGTGTGTGTCTGTGTGTGTCCATCAGCACACACATGACGTCCGTGGCTGTCCATCAGTACACATATCACCACGTTGGTCCTTGGACTCTGTAACACCCCGATCCGGCCGACTAGGCCGTGGTCGAAGCCTTACGTCGCTCGGTCCACTTCCTGGCCGAACCTCTTAATTTTTGCCCTTTATTTATAATATCGCCTAAAGGCAAGGGCTAACTTAAACCTTAGCTAAAGACTTCCCTAGTCATTAATAGCATAGATCCTTTCAACAGATACGCAGCGGATTATTCTCTAGTTAACCATTGGTCTAAAACCAATCTAACACTTGTCTGGTCGAATCACCTTAGCCTTGGCCAGTTTACTCAACTACCAATTAGCTTAAAGGTCAATCCTAAACCCAAACCAAGCCATACGATTCGGAGGTTCCACTCCCCTAAACCATTCTATCTAGATCTACATAAGTAAATGCTAGATCATACCTTTGCCACATTTATGGAGCTTATTAGCTCATCGGTCCTCCATTGACTCGAATTGCTCTTGCTTAACAGCTGGACCACGATCACTCAATGATCTTACTTAAGGTCCTTATCTTGACTCCTGCATCAAACAACTCCCTAAGGTACTTAGTCATTCAACCAACCATCCCCACAGACATAAGTAACCTTTGAGAAGTCTTCGAAAGGATAAGGATATGTATTTGGCCTATCTCGGCTCAAGCACAATCCGACATCCTTTTGCCTTATAGGCAATAGTACCAAGTCCATCTTCTGGACTGACAAAGCTCATGAGATCCTAAGTCAATCAACCAACCATCCTCACATGACTTGGAACTGATGAGTCATCATCTGGCCTGACCGGCCTTGGGACTTTACCCAGACAACATATATGAGTTGTTCATACCAACCAGTGGATTTATTAATCAGGTTAGTACTGACACCTTAGACCATCATCCAGAGGTCAGGTCGTCCATACTCAACCATGATCAGATCTTACACGGCCTTCCTTGAACAATCACACTTAGGCTCAGTATCTATGGTCTACGACACATAGTACTAGCCATACACTTCGTCGTGACTCTTAGCCAATCTCAAAGTTATCAACACCAAGGTTGATATCTAGAAGCATCACATCAATACTCTTACTCCAGCAACGTGACTATCCATACTAGTGTTCAGCCATCGGACCATCGTCATGAAACATGATCCGACCACTAGACTTGATAAGCCATCGTCCACTTAGCATGCAGTGATATAACCGGCCTTCCATTGCCATCATGTGGGTCTACGCCCTACATAAGGCATATGGCGCCTATCCTACTTACCAACCCAAAGTTGATTGTAAGATGTCCTACTTAGCCTTTGCGGCTAGAACCATCCAACCATAGTCGGATCATCCATAGTCCCGTCTAACCGTGTGGTTAAGATCTAGGTGCGATCGGCCAGTTATAAGTCCGGCCCAAAGGCTCACGGACCTTCTAACCTGATCCGACCCAAAGCCTGGATCCATACCACAGAGTAAGGCCCAAGACCAAACCGGATTGCCATGCAACCGATCAGACCTTGCGACACAACACTCTGGTTAAACTAACCGTCTGTCCGTTTGAATATGCAGCCGCGGACTGTCCACTTGGTTCGGCCTAAGCCTTGAACCAATGGCACCGTTTGGAACTCACACCATTTGGGAACTAGTACCCTTTGGACACACGTGCCTCTTGGCAACTCATGACCCTTGGCAACTCGCACCCATTCGGATGTTCCAACCGTTTGACCTAACCGTCCGTATGACCTGTCTGGTCTGCCCCTATCCAATCGGATCACCTGAGGCCGGTTTAGACCATGCGCGCGCCTAACTCGTCGGTTATGGACCGCGACCGCATTACTCAACCATAACCACGGTTATAACCAATCCCAACACATCAACAAGGCCACGCCAATGTACAGGAGGAGTAGAAGAAGAAATAGATGAAACGAATAAGAAGAATATGACACAATCCAAACGCTCATGGCTAGACCGGTTTGGACTGTCCGATGGTCTTAGCCGATGAGTCGGTGGTTACCCCACTGACCCTATTTGACTGAACCATGGGGTTGGAGTCCTTCTCCAGACCTCTCTATATGCCTTGGGTATCCATAACCCCACGGCCTCCTCTCTCCTAAACCGTTCTCCTTGCCAAAGATACTAAACCACCACAACCGAGCCTTTTCCGGCTTGGATCCTCAGTTCTCATTGGGGGACCCCTTTTTTTAGGACGTGTGTCCTTTGTCTCCGACAGAATGAGACTGAATAATACTCAATGCATTGATCTCTGGTCGTGCATCCTATATATAGGCAACCAAAGGTCATGTGCGAAGGGACACATCCCTTCGAAGCATCCTTTTGGGACAGATCTTGGCCATCGATTACAATCAACGGTCCAGATCGTACCTATTCGGAAATGGAAGGTTCCAGACCTTATAGGCACGTCCAACCCAAGCCCAAACTTGATACCCAAGCCCTCGGCCTGTCCACAAGAGCCCAACGACTCATGGACCACATGGCCGGACCTCATGGCCCGCCATTGACCCAGACCCGAACCATCAGCCCGAAACCCGAACAGTCCGTCGAGCTGAGATGGGCTGACTCCCACCTGCCTCAGCTGAGAGAGCTAGTAGTCCAGCTAGGTGAGCTGACTTAACTTGGAACGAGCTAGGCTGAACTTAACCGAGCTACGTCTAGCTGATCGAGCTTCTCATAAGCATCGCCCAGCTTCTGTACAGGTTATCCTAGCTGACTTCTTTCTCTTATAAGGTTAAGTCTCAGCATCCTGACGTCCTTAACCTTCTTTCTTGGCCATGGAACGCTAGCCTTAAGGTCTTAAGACCGGTTGGTTCATTTCCTCGAACCATGGCCGTCCCGACGGTCCTTATCCAGGATCGCGGATGTTACAAGTCTCCCCCACTTGAAATGGATTCATCCTCGAATCCGGTGGTGATTATATCTTGTCCCAAGACAAAATATTCCAACCGACTTATCCTAGTATTGATCAGGGAATAGAACAAGCTTGATTCAGAACCACCAAATGACCACTTCGACGATCAAATTCCTTTGACCATCGTTGTAGAAGTCTCCCCCACTTGATAAGGATTTAGCCACAAAAATCCTATCAAGTGGTCCTTTCTGGTTTAGCTTATGACACCCTTCCTTGTCTAATTCGACCACAGTCGAGGGTCCATCAAGCATCCATTCAAGTGATACTTGTAAATCCATCCAAAGACATTCCTTGTGTCACTGACCGAACTCTCCAGGTTGCGGTCTTAGTATCCAACAAGTCTATGTCTTTCTTTTGAATATCATCTTCTTCAGATTTTATTCTTTCTCTGATCGTAGTCCATGACTAGATCATAACCAGTCTCCAGGAACATGCTGCATACTCGATCCTTAGTAGATTTGGCCAATCCCACCGCCACTCACTGTACCAGTCAAGTCCTCACGAACTCGTTCCAATCATTAGGCTGCTCGTCCTACAACGAGTCCTAACAGATTGTTATGGTTCTTTTGTCCTTCATGGACAATAAGGTTCATGACCTCAGCCACAACGTACGGGATCATCCCCTTAACCAGCCACAACCTTTTCAGGCTTGGCCACATTGCGATCTTAGTCCCTCCAGACTTAAAATGCCTCAGACTTGACTTATGTCCTTTACTGGACTTTGTCATAATTCGATCCTGGTCCATTTACGGACGTGATCGTATTCCGGTTTTGGTCCACTCAGGGACTCGACCGTTTCACCCCGACCATAGGTCCATCTCCGAATAGGTCATGGCCTGATCCTCGTCCATTACTGGACTTGATCATTCTCAACTGTAGGTCAAACTCTGACTTGGTTGTACTGCGACCATGGTCCTCTCTCGGACATGGTCAACTTTGGCTCTGCCATCTCGGCTGGAGCCAAATAAATGGACTCTAGGACAGCAGAGCTGTCCCTGGTTCCAGTTCAATCAGAAAGGGATCGGACCTATCAGGGGGGACACCCTGTAGCGCCTGGAACGCATCCTGGAACTCGGACACCAACGAATCCTCGCGTGGGTCTAACAGAAAACCAGAACTGTCAGGCTCTGTAGTTGTAATTGTAGCCAAGAATGACTGACAACCCTGTTCCAGCATCCGAATCGCTCGAACTGCTGAAACCACTACTTTCTCTTGAGCCTGACACATACCTTGGTACTCTACCGGGTGAAGTCCATTCTCCAATTTCACACGACCCTTATGGCAATCGAGAGTGGCTCGGTATTTTCCCAATCAGTCCATACCTAAGATCACTCTTGATTCTTTAGGTGGACACCGACCAGATTCACAGGGAAGACCTTTCCCTTGATCTGTACTGGAATATTCGACATGAGACCTAGTGAGTTCATGACTTGCCCACAGGCTGCCCTCACTATCCCAAAGTTATCACCAGCATCCAGACAGAACATACCCTTTCCGACCCGTCCCGGACTCACAAAACCTATGTGTAGCCCTGCGTGGGAAAGTACGTGGGTTTTTACCCCACTGACCATGAGTGTTCCTATCAGAGACCCCCATCAGAATCCCCTAGACCATACTCTAGGTTCCAGACCAAGCATAACTACTTGAATGTAAAAAGATAAATTTAGAGATTGCCAGAGATCGAATCAAAACATCCGGAAGCTCCGTCGTCTCGTGACAGTTTATACACCCTCGGTGTTGTGGTTGGTTTGCCTTGGGACGCCTTGCCTGTGTCTCCACGGCCCTTCCCCTGACTTCCTTGCAGCTTGGGACACTCCGATTGGAAATGTCCTTTCTGGCCACAATGGAAACAAGTCATCTGGCCGCTTCTACCAGACGAGTTTGCTCAAGGACAGTTCTGAACCCCATGGTCCATGCTGCCACAACGACCACAAGCCCCCTTGGCCTTCCAGCACTGACCAGGATGGTTCCGTCCACATTTGGAACAAGCAGATCGGCCACCAGAGGTCTTGCCCCCGTCCACCCGGTCCCATTTTCTCATTTTATCATTAGTCTTGCCCGATGGGCCAGACTATGGCTTAGCCTTAAGCTTAGCTTCTTCAGCCAAGTTAGACTCCAACAAAGCCACCCGTTCCACTTCCAGTGGGTACCTAGATGAGTAGGAATTCGGTTTGATCACACATTTGGAAAATGTCCCATACCATTCTCCTAAGCGTCTTACTATTGCGAATGCTCATACCATTCACAACAGCAACTATAATATACCTCAATCCCCATCATACTAAGATACTTAACATCATGTTCTTCCAATGATTGGAACGAACACCCTGAGTTTCCTCATTCTTTCTTTGGACGGATTCAGATTGGAATTGATTCATTCCATCTGACTCGATCAATGGAAACCTACCTTGACTTATACCGAGTCCTAACAGATCCATATGATCAGAAGTCCACTCGTGTACTGGTCATGTAGTATCTCCCTTGAGTCAGATTTTAATATTGCATATGCTTTACTTATTATGAACGGCCATCAAGGGATAACACTTAACTTCAGTAGAATCCTGCACGTTTATTTCAACCTAAGCCACTCTCTGGTCCATGTTACTTCCCTTGTTTAGGTCATCCATTAACAAGTCTTGCATTGCTTCCATCCCTTCCAACCCGTCTATTACTTCTAAATACTAGATCGACCAACCTTTCTGTTTTTTAGGTTCTTTCCCCTGGAAAATGTATCTTGGCTAAGCCGGTTCATCTTAGAATTCCCACATTCACAAGCATGATACCCTAGCTTACCTCAATTATTTCTTGGCTCACCCCAACTAAGGTTTCATAGTCATCATAGTTTTCAAAATAATTTCAGTGTGGAACGCATAATCATATAGCGTTGTCCTAAACAGGATCAAGCATGCTCTGATACCAACTTCTAACACCCCGATCCGGCCGACTAGGCCGTGGTCGAAGCCTTGCGTCACTTGGTCCACTTCCTGGCCGAACCTCTTAATTTTTGCCCTTTATTTATAATATCGCCTAAAGGCGAGGGCTAACTTAAACCTTAGCTAAAGACTTCCCTAGTCATTAATAGCATAGATCCTTTCAACAGATACGCAGCGTATTATTCTCTAGTTAACCATTGGTCTAAAACCAATCTAACACTTGTCTGGTCGAATCACCTTAGCCTTGGCCAGTTTACTCAACTCCGAATTAGCTTAAAGGTCAATCCTAAACCCAAACCAAGCCATACGATTCTGAGGTTCCATTCCCCTAAAACATTCTATCTAGATCTACATAAGTAAATGCTAGATCATACCTTTGCCACATCTATGGAGCTTATTAGCTCATCGGTCCTCCATTGACTCGAATTGCTCTTGCTTAACAGCTGGACTACGATCACTCAATGATCTTACTTAAGGTCCTTATCTTGACTCCTGCATAAAAAAACTCCCCTAGGTACTTTGTCATTCAACCAACCATCCCCACAGACATAAGTTACCTTTGAGAAGTCTTCGAAAGGATAAGGATATGTATTTGGCCTATCTTGGCTCAAGCACAATCCGAAATCCTTTTGCCTTATAGGCAATAGTACCAAGTCCATCTTCTGGAATGACAAAGCTCATGAGATCCTAAGTCAATCAACCAACCATCCTCACATGACTTGGAACTGATGAGTCATCATCTGGCCTGACCGGCCTTGGGACTTAACCTAGACAACATATATGACTTGTTCATACCAAACGATGCATTCATTAATCAGGTTAGTACTGACACCTTAGACCATCATCCAGAGGTCAGGTCGTCCATACTCAACCATGATCAGATCTTACACGGCCTTCATTGAACAATCACACTTAGGCTCAGTATCTATGGTCTACGACACATAGTACTAGCCATACACTTCGTCATGACTCTTAGCCAATCTCGAAGTTATCAACACCAAGGTTGATATCTAGAAGCATCACATCAATACTCTTACTCCAGCAACGTGACTATCCATACTAGTGTTTGGCCATTGGACCATCGTCATGAAACATGATCCAACCACTAGACTTGATAAGCCATCGTCCACTTAGCATGTACTGATACAACCGGCCTTCCATTGCCATCATGTGGGTCTACGCCCTACATAAGGTATATGGCGCCTATCCTACTTACCAACCCAAAGTTGATTGTAAGATGTCCTACTTAGCCTTTGCGGCTAGAACCATCCAACCATAGTCGGATCATCCATAGTCCCGTCTAACCGTCTGGTTAAGATCTAGGTGCGATCGGCAAGTTATAAGTCCGGCCCAAAGGCTCACGGACCTTCTAACCTGATCCGACCCAAAGCCTGGATCCATACCACAGAGTAAGGCCCAAGACCAAACCGGATTTCCTTGCAACCGATCAGACCTTGCGACACAACACTCCGGTTAAACTAACCGTCTGTCCGTTCGACTATGCAGCCACGGACTGTCCACTTGGTTCGGCCTAAGCCTTGAACCAATGGAAACGCTTGGAACTCACACCTTTTGGGAACTAGTACCCTTTGTACACACGTGCCTCTTGGCAACTCATGACCCCTGGCAACTCGCACCCATTCAGATGTTTCAACCGTTTGACCTAACCGTCCGTATGGACTGTCTGGTCCGTGCGTGTGTCCGGCCTATGGCCAAAAGACCACGCCTTAACCTACACAAGTCATGAACCATTGTGACTGTTCAGGGAAGGGTTGCAACCGTTCAGAACAGAACAGAACCGCCCCTATCTAATCGGATCACCTGAGGCCGGTTTAGACCATGCGCGCGCCTAACTCGTCGGGTATGGACCGCGACCGCATTACTCAACCAAAACCACGGTTATAACCAATCCCAACACATCAACAAGGCCACGCCAATGTACAGGAGGAGTAGAAGAAGAAATAGATGAAAATAATAAGAAGAATAGGACACAATCCAAACGCCCATGGCTTGACGGTTCGGACTGTCTGATGGTCTTAGCCGATGAGTCGGTGGTTACCCCCACAGACCCTATCTGACTGAAACATGGGGTTGGAGTCCTTCTCCAGACCTCTCTATATGCCTTGGGTATCCATAACCCCACGGCCTCCTCTCTCCTAAACCGTTCTCCTTGCCGGAGATACTAAACCACCACAACCGAGCCTTTTCCGGCTTGGATCCTCGGTTCTCATTGGGGGACCCCTTTGTTTAGGACGTGTGTCCTTTGTCTCAGACAGAATGAGACTGAATAATACTCAATGCATTGATCTCTGGTCGTGCATCCTATATATAGGCAACCAAAGCTCATGTGCGAAGGGACACATCCCTTCGAAGCATCCTTTTGGGACAGATCTTGGCCATCGATTACAATCAACGGTCCAGATCATACCTGTTCGGAAATTGAAGGTTCCAGACCTTATAGGCACGCCAACCCAAGCCCAGACTTGATACCCAAGCCCACGGCCTGTCCACAAGAGCCCAACGACTCATGGACCACATGGCCGGACCTCATGGCCCGCCACTGACCCGGACCCGGACCATCAGCCCGAAACCCAAACAGTCCATCGATCTGAGATGAGCTGACTCCCAGCTGCCTCAGCTGAGTGAGCTAGTAGTCCAGCTAGTTGAGCTTGACCGAGCTACGTCTACCAGATCGAGCTTCTCATAAGCATCGCCCAGCTTCTGTACAGCTTATCCTAGCTGACTTAATTCTCTTATAAGGTTAAGTCTCAGCATCCTGACGTCCTTAACCTTCTATCTTGGCCATGGAACGCTAGCCTTAAGGTCTTAAGACCGGCTGGTTCATTTCCTCGAACCATGGCCGTCCCGACGATCCTTATCCAAGATCGCGGATGTTACAGACTCAGCACGCTGACCCTTGCCGTGGACTGTTTGGGTGATTTTGGCCTAAGTGGGCTGTCTGTTCAGTACACGCAGAACGTCCATTGGTGTCCGCCAGCACACACAGGACGTCTGTGGCTGTCTGTGGCTGTCGATCAGTAGACACAGGACGTCCGTGGCTGTCTGTATGTGTCCATGTGTGTCCGTCAGCACACACAGGACGTCCGTGGCTGTCCGTGTGTGTCCGTATGTGTCCGTCAGCACACAAAGGACGTCTGTGGCTGTCCATCAGTACACATATCAGCACGTTGGTCCTTGGACTCATCACGCTGACCCTTCCCGTGGACTGTTTGGGTGATTTTGGTCCACGTGGGCTGTCTAATCAGTACACACAGGACGTCTGTGGGTGTCCGCCAGCACACAAAGGACGTCTGTGGCTGTCTGTGTGTGTCCCTGTGTGTTCGTCAGCACACACAGGACGTTCGTGGCTGTCCATCAGTACACATATCAGCACGCTGGTCATTGGACTCAGCATGCTGGCCCTTCCCGTGGACTGTTCGGGTGATTTTAGCCCACGTGGGCTGTCTGTTCAGTACACACACGACGTTTGTGGGTGTCCGTCAGCACACACAGGACGTCTGTGCGTGTCCGTCAGCACACATAGGACGTATGTGGTTGTCCGTGTGTGTCCATCAGCACACACAGGACGTCCGTGGCTGTCCATCAGTACACATATCAGGACGTTGGTCCTTGGACTCAGCACGCTAACCCTTCCCGTGGACTGTTTGGGTAATTGTGGCCCAAGTGTCCGCCAGCACACACATGACGTCTGTGGCTGTCTGTGGCTGTCCATCAGCAGACACAGGACGTCTGTGGCTGTCCGTGTGTGTCCGTCAGCACACACAGGACGTCCATTGCTTTGTGTGTGTGTCCGTGTGTGTCCGTCAGCACACACAGGACATCTGTGGCTGTCCATCAGTACACATATCAGCATGTTGGTCCTCGGACTCAGCATGCTGACCCTTCCCGTGGATGGTTCGGGTGATTTTGGCCCACGTGGGCTGTCTGTTCATTACACACAGGACGTTTGTGGTGTCCGCCAGCACACACAGGACGTCCATGGCTATCCGTGTGTGTCCGTGTGTGTCCTTCTGTTTCCGTCAGAACACACAGGTCGTCTGTGGCTGTTCATCAGTACACATAACAGCACGTTGGTTGTTGGACTCAGGACGCTGGCCCTTCCCGTGGACTGTTCGGGTGATTTTGGCCCACGTAGGCTGTCTGTTCAGTACACACAGGACGTCCGTGGGTGTCCGCCAGCACAAACAGGACGTCTGTGGGTGTCCGTCAGCACACACAGGACGTCTATGGGTGTTCGTCAGCACACACAGGATGTCTGCGGGTGTCCGTCAGCACACACAGGACGTCCGTGTGTGTTCATCAGCACACACCGGACGTTCGTGGCTGGCCTTGTGTGTCCGTGTGTGTCTGTCAGCACACACAGGACGTCTGTGGCTGTCCATCAGTACACATATCAGCACACTGGTCCTTGGACTCAGCACGATGGCCCTTCCCGTGGACTGTTTGGGTGAAATTGGCCCACGTGGGCTGTCTGTTGAGTACACACAGGACGTCTGTGGGTGTCCGTCAGCACACACAGGACGTCCGTGTGTGTCCGTCAGGACACACAGGACGTCCGTGGCTGTCTGTGTGTGTCTGTGTGTGTCCATCAGCACACACAGGACGTCTGTGGCTGTCCATCAGTACACATATCAGCACGTTCGTCCTTGGACTCAGCAGGCTGACCCTTCCCATGGACTGTTTGGGTGATTTTGGCCAAAGTGGGCTGTCTGTTCTGTCATGTCCCCGATCCTAGATAGGATCGCCCGGACGGGCCATGGTGCGGGGAGACGCACCAGTCAGGTCATTAGACCTTGAGACAAGCGTATCATGGCCCTGAATGAAGGTTAAGGGCATCAGTCAGCTGAGACTTAACCAGGATACGATGGAAACAAGGGTAAAGGAGCGGGGTGAGTGTTTAGGCAGCTGGACGAGTGTTGGTTTGAGTTCAATCAGCTCGGTTCAGCTGGTATTCAGTTCACCATGATCTGTTCAGCTCACAGGAGCTGGTAGACTAGCTCACTCAGCTGGGAACAGCTGGAGGTCAGCTCAATCCGGTGAATGGTGCGTTCTGGTTCGGATCAGTGTGGGCGAGTCCGGGATGGTTACTGGGCGAGCCGATGGTCCGGGTGCAGGACGGTTCGACCAAATGGGTCTTAGGCTTGGGACAGGGAGTGGGCAAGCTTCCAGAGTGTGAGCTAAGGCTCAGTGATCGATTTGCCAAAGGAAGAAAAGGGGAGAAACCGCCAATGGGCGGTTATGGGAAGGTTATGGGACGGTTTTGGGAAGAAGGGATGTGATTTTTGGTAACTGTTCGCCCAGGCGGTTGGGGACAGTTTAAATCGTCTTCTCCCTCTCATTTCTGCCATTCTGGTCAAGTTTTACTGAATTTGACACAGAGAAACACAGAGAAAATTCAAGACAGAAAGAGAGACACAAACCTTGGATTGGCTGATTTGATCCAAGAGATTGTTCTTGAGTGTTCCTGGTGTGTTTGGGCGTGTGATCAAGAGAATGGATTTGAGGCAGAAAGACAAGGAGAAGGCAAAGGAGAAAGAGAAGGAAGTCGCCCCTGGAGACCGAACTCCTAAGGTGAGAGGTGTGGCCAAGAGTAACCGGACAAGGCCGCGGATGATGGCCGTGTGAGCCTGGCCGGTTTGGATCGATTGGCCACTCCTTACTCTGACTTCTTCTACTCTGTTTCTTCATATATGTTGTGCTATGGATTGTTTTTATGATGTTACAGGGAAGGATCCATTGATCTTAAGGCCTTGGCCTGATCAAATTCCCATGAAAGTCCCTTGTTCTTGTGTGGGCTGTTCATGGCCGAGATCACTATGGTCTGAGCCGATTCTTTTGAATCTGATTATGGGAATATTTTTCTTCTGAATTATCATGAGTTTTCATGAATTTTATTTGGTATTTGGATCTCTTTTTAGAGGGGTCAGATTTGACATTTTTGATGATTGTTCTTGACTAGATTGGATCCGACCATGCAATGTGATTTGATTCTTGTTTTGTAATCTAACCTTGTGATTGTGTGTTTGTTTGTGTTGGATCCAGGACCAGAAATGGACCGTTGTAAGGGAAAAGCACCATGAGGACCGCGGCAATGGGAAGATGTGTGGTGATTGGGTTGATTCTGAAAATTGTGTGATTATTGTAGCCTATTGTGCAACTTGTGAACTTATGCGATTCTAGTGTGTAATCTATTTATTAGGATGATGAATGATGTATGAACCTTGGTTAATATCTATGAAATATATATTTGCATTAGTTGTTGCTTGATTGTTTAAGTGTGAATGTTGGAACCTCAAAACTCTGAAAAAGACTTAGAATTATTTAACACTTGAACTTGAATATGAAAGCTTGAACTGGTTGCATTGTTTGGTGAGGCCGCGGTCTGGTTGGATTGAGGAATCCAGGATCGGGTCTTACAAGTTGGTATCAGAGCATTCTTGATTCTAGGATTTGTTGGGTTATTGGTTCACCACACACTTGGCCGTTTGGACTCATGGTGAGATAGTTGGGTTCTAAGTAATCTTTTGTACTGATTAACTTAGGAGTGATTGAGGTTTGTGTGTTCAGTTGTGGACTAACCTTTTGTTTGTGTTTGTAACTCCTAAGGGTACAAGAAGGTATAAATCTCGGAAAGGAAAGGAGGCAACTGGGGCGTCTGGAGCAGTGGGGCAGGATGGTGCTGAACAGACCGGAGTGTTACCAGCTGGAACCATTCCAACCACAGTGCTACCGGCTCTGGTGGAGCAGGTGGACAATGCAACCGGACTTCCAGTGGGTCCAACTCTTCCTACTGAGGTTAATGAAACTAATGTGGACGAGCAACAAGAGCAAGTCCATGGAGACGATACTGGGTCGTCCAACGTTGGTGCTGGGAGTGGCCAGAATGTTGATGCAAACAATGTTCGGGTCACTGGTGCCGAGGAGGTCATTGAGCCGACCCTAAGGGGCTTGGTGGAGGCTATGCAGATTATGGGAGCTCAGATAGCCTCCTTGACACAGGCGTTCACACCATTGGTGAACTCGTCCGTGGGACAGGCTAATCCCCGGTTCGGGTTGCTGCTGGAGTGGCTGATGTTGGTTGAGATAGACCCACCGGTCAGGCCAGTGCATGGTATGGACTACCTGAAGGTGCTGGAGCATATCTCCAAGTTGGGAACCAAACACTTTGCTGGAAGTGTTGATCCTATGGAGGCGGACGAGTGGAGAACCAGGTTGGTTCAAAACTTCAAGTCCACACATTGTCCTGAGGATTACCAGAAGGACATAGCAGTACACTTCCTGGAGGGAGATGCACATAATTGGTGGTTAGCTTTGGACAAGGGTACCAATGGTACCATTGAGCATTTTGCTGACTTTGAGGTTGAGTTCAACCATAAGTACTTTCCTGCTGAGGTGTGGGATCGTTTGGAGTCCAAGTTCCTGGACTTGACTAAGGGACGGAGGACTGTTCGTGAGTATGAAGAAGAGTTCAACCGACTCAGGAGGTATGTGGGAAGAGAACTGGAGGATGAGAAGGTTCAAGTCCGAAGGTTCATCCGAGGCCTAAGGGTGGAACTTCGAACCTACTGTTCTGTTTGTAAGTTCCACACGGGGTCTGAGTTGGTTGAGAGGATGGCCTTGCTGGAGACCAACCTCACCGAGGAGGGTAAGCAGAAGCTGAAGAGTGTGGTGGTATCCTCGGGTCAGAGTGGTGACAAGAAGAGGAAGAGGGACTCGACCGAGGAGGGTAAAACCTCAAGTGGTAGGTTAGAGTGCCCTAAGTGTGGACGATACCACGGTGGAGAGTGCTGGAAGGCCATGGGTGCCTGTACTCGATGTGGTAAGATGGATCACTCAGCCAAGGATTGTCCAAGTCCGTTGGGTGAGTCCAGGACCTGTCACCACTGCGGCCAGAAGGGCCACTACCGCAGGGACTGCCCTAAGTTGCAAGGCAACCAAAGTAAGGGACGTGGGGAGGCTAGCAGGCCAGTCCAGGGACGAGGCCAGACCTCAACACCTCGTGTGTATGAGCTATCCAAGGATGTGGATGGGACTCGGCCTTTCCAAGCGATCACTGGTAACACTCTAGACTACTACTTTTACAATTCCAGTAGAATTGCATGGTATGGAACCTAGGATGGATAGATATACTTTGATGGGTCTTGTGTAGGGACCTTAAGTATTGGTGGTGTGGAAACACACACATTATTTGATACTGGAGCTACACATAGTTTTGTGAGTCCAAGTATGATAGGAAAAGGTTTGTTCCAGTATGGAACATGGGATGGTCCTGAACGAGTGAGTGCGGCCGGAGGGCAAGTTATGAACTCACTCGGTCTGGTTAAGGACATCCCTGTGGTGATCTTGGATAGGCCGATGCCTATAGATCTGATTGTTGTCCCCCTCAAGCATCATGAAGTGATCTTGGGCATGGACTGGTTGGGAAAGTATCGGGCAACTCTAGATTGTCACCGGGGAAGGGTGCAACTTGAGAACGAGTTTGGACCCCCGATCAAGTACCAAGGAATCAAGCCAACCTCTTGTAGTTTGGTGGTTTCAGCAGTCCAAGTAGAACGGATGCTTGGAAATGGTTGTGAGGCCTTTTTGGCTACCATTTACACTGATGAGGTTGTAGGGGCCTGTGACCCAGAGGGTATACCGTTGGTTCGGAATTTCAGGATGTGTTTGGGGCACTACAGGGCATTCCCCCTGATAGGGCTGACCCATTCATCATTGAATTGGAACCTGGAACGGCCCCATTATCAAAAAGTCCATATAGAATGGCACCAGCTGAGATGGCAGAGCTGAAGAAGCAACTTGAGGAGTTGCTTGAGAAGGGGTTCATACGCCCTAGTGTATCACCTTGGGGAGCACCAGTCCTATTTGTTAAGAAAAAGGATGGTAGCTTTAGGTTGTGCATTGATTATAGGGGTTTGAACAGGGTGACTGTGAAGAACAAGTACCCTTTACCCAGGATTGATGAGTTGTTGGATCAACTCCGTGGAGCCAAGTGGTTCTCCAAGATTGACCTGGCCTCTGGGTATCATCAGATCCCCATTGCACCAGATGATGTGAGGAAGACAGCGTTCCGAACTAGGTATGGCCACTATGAGTTTGTGGTTATGCCGTTCGGACTGACCAATGCACCTGCTGCATTCATGAAGATGATGAACGGCATCTTCAGGGAATACTTGGACGAGTTTGTGATCATCTTCATTGATGATATACTCGTGTATTCCAAGACAAAGGAGGACCATGAAAGACACCTTAGGGCGGTGTTGGGCCGCCTGAGAGAACAGAAGCTCTTTGCTAAGCTAAGCAAGTGTAGCTTCTGGCAGAAGAGCATTGGGTTCCTTGGACATGTGGTGTCTGATAAAGGAGTCTCAGTGGATCAAGATAAGATCAAATGTATCCAGGAATGGCCACAGCCAAAGAATGCTACGGAAGTGAGAAGCTTCTTAGGGTTGGCTGGTTATTACAGGAAATATGTCAAGGGGTTCTCGAGCATAGCTCAACCTATGACTAAGCTGACAGGCAAGGACGTGAGGTTCACATGGTCTGAGGAGTGTGCGAAAAGTTTTGCAGCACTCAAGAACATGTTGACTAATGCACCTGTCCTGGTGTTGCCTGAGGCTGATCAGCCTTATGTGGTGTATACGGATGCATCCATAACTGGTCTTGGTTGTGTTTTGACACAACATGGGAAGGTGATAGCCTATGCTTCCCGACAGCTAAGGAAGCATGAGGGTAACTATCCGACCCATGATTTGGAGATGGCTGCAGTAGTATTTGCATTAAAGATATGGAGATCATATCTTTATGGTGCCAGGGTGCAAATACTCACAGACCATAAGAGCTTGAAGTACATATTCACTCAGCCTGAGTTAAACTTAAGGCAGAGGAGATGGATGGAGTTTGTTGCAGATTATGATCTGGACATAGCTTATCATCCTGGGAAAGCTAACCTAGTGGCTGATGCTTTGAGCCGCAGAAGGGCTGAAGTGTCATCTGAGAGGGAGGCGGATGAACTGGAAGGGATGATCAGGTCCTTGAACCTCAACACCTTGGTTGGTTCAGATGAGCCATTGGGGTTGGAGGCGTGAACCAGGCCGATCTCCTGACCAGGATCAGGCAAGCACAGGGCCTGGATGAAAATCTAAAGAAGGTAGCCGCCAATGACAAGACTGAGTACCAGACAACTGACAATGGTACCATCTTGGTCAATGGGAGGGTCAGTGTTCCTAATGATAAGGAACTCAAAGAAGAGATTATGAGACAGGCTCATAAGTCTAAGTTTTCAGTTCATCCTGGACTGAACAAATGTATAGGGATCTGAAAAGGTACTACCATTGGGTGAGGATGAAATCTGATGTTGCAGAGTGGGTGGCTAAGTGTCCCACTTGTCAACTGGTGAAGGCAGAACATCAGGTTCCCAGTGGTCTACTTCAGAACCTACCCATACCAGAATGGAAATGGGATCACATCACAATGGATTTTGTGACTGGGTTTCCCACGACCAGGAATAAGAAAGATGCGGTATGGGTTGTGGTTGATCGGCTGACCAAGTCGGCTCATTTCCTGCCCATCAAGAAAGGGGATGGGGTCGACAGGATTGTGCAAGTGTACCTAGACGAGATAGTGAGGTTGCATGGTGTTCCAGCAAGCATTGTCTCGGACAGGGATCCAAGATTTACATCTTATTTCTGGCAGGCTTTCCAAAAGGCCTTGGGAACCAGAGTGAATATGAGCACATCTTATCATCCTCAAACGGATGGGCAGTCTGAAAGGACAATCCAAACCTTGGAGGATATGCTAAGGGCATGTGTGTTAGACTGGGGAGAGTCTTGGGAAAAACACTTACCCTTAGTGGAGTTTGCTTATAACAACAGCTTCCATACAAGCATTGGTATGTCGCCATATGAGGCTTTGTATGGTAGGCCGTGCAGGACACCCCTATGCTGGACCCAAGTGGGGGAGCGTAGCATGTTGGGTCCTGAGATTGTAGAACAGACCACTGAGAAGATCAGGATGGTCAAAGAGAAGATGAAAGAGGCGCAGGACCGCCAAAAGAGCTATGCAGACAAGCGTAGGAAACATCTTGAGTTTGAGGTCAATGACCTGGTGTATCTCAAGATGATTACCTTTAAGGGTAGGACCAGGGTTTCTGGACGAAAGAAACTGGATCCTAGGTACTTGGGTCCATTCAGGATCATAGAGAGAGTGGGTGCAGTGGCATACAAGTTGGACTTGCCATCAGCAATGGATGCATACCACAATGTGTTCCATGTATCCCAACTCCGGAAATGCTTGTCTGAACAAGACATTGTCTTGCCCGAGGTTCCTGCTGACCTTGGTAAGACCTGGCTTTGGAAACCTTGCCGGTTCGGATTGTGGATCGGTCAGAGAAAGCTATGAGAAAGAAGACAGTTCCCATGATCAAAGTGGTGTGGGATTACAATGGTAAAGACCTCATCACTTGGGAAACAGAAGCAAAAATGAAAGCTATGTATCCGGATTGGTACAGACAATTTCTTCCTGAGGAAACACTTAACATGGATTCGAGGACGAATCCCAAGTTAGTGGGGGAGACTTGTCATGTCCCCGATCCTAGATAGGATCGCCCGGACGGGCCATGGTGCGGGGAGACGCACCAGTCAGGTCATTAGACCTTGAGACAAGCGTATCATGGCCCTGAATGAAAGTTAAGGGCATCAGTCAGCTGAGACTTAACAAGGATACGATGGAAACAAGGGTAAAGGAGATGGGTGAGTGTTTAGGCAGCTGGACGAGTGTTGGTTTGAGTTCAATCAGCTCGGTTCAGCTGGTATTCAGTTCACCATGATCTGTTCAGCTCACAGGAGCTGGTGACTAGCTCACTCAGCTGGGAACAGCTGGAGGTCAGCTCAATCCGGTGAACGGTGCGTTCTGGTTCGGATCAGTGTGGGCGAGTCCGGGACGGTTACTGGGCGAGCCGATGGTCCGGGTGCAGGACGGTTCGACCAAATGGGTCTTAGGCTTGGGAAAGGGAGTGGGCAAGCTTCCAGAGTGTGAGCTGAGGCTCAGTGATCGATTTGCCAAAGGAAGAAAAGGGGAGAAACCGCCAATGGGCGGTTATGGGACGGTTATGGGACGGTTTTGGGAAGAAGGGATGTGATTTTTGGTAACTATTCGCCCAGGCGGTTGGGGACAGTTTAAATCGTCTTCTCTCTCTCATTTCTGCCATTCTGGTCGATTTTTACTCATTTCACACAGAGAGAAACACAGAGAAAATTCAAGAGAGAAAGAGAGACACAAACCTTGGATTGGCCGATTTGATCCAAGAGATTGTTCTTGAGTGTTCCTGGTGTGTTTGGGCGTGTGATCAAGAGGATGGATTTGAGGCAGAAAGACAAGGAGAAGGCAAAGGAGAAAGAGAAGGAAGTCGCCCCTGGAGACCGAACTCCTAAGGTGAGAGGTGTGGCCAAGAGTAACCGGACAAGGCCGCGGATGATGGCCGTGTGAGCCTGGCCGGTTTGGATCGATTGGCCACTCCTTACTCTGACTTCTTCTACTCTGTTTCTTCATATATGTTGTGCTATGGATTGTTTTTATGATGTTACAGGGAAGGATCCATTGATCTTAAGGCCTTGGCCTGATCAAATTCCCATGAAAGTTCCTTGTTCTTGTGTGGGCTGTTCATGGCCGAGATCACTATGATCTGAGCCGATTCTTTTGAATCTGATTACGGGAATATTTTTCTTCAGAATTATCATGAGTTTTCATGAATTTTATTTGGTATTTGGATCTCTTTTTAGAGGGGTCAGATTTGACATTTTTGATGATTGTTCTTGACTAGATTGGATCCGACCATGCAATGTGATTTGATTCTTGTTTTGTAATCTAACCTTGTGATTGTGTGTTTGTTTGTGTTGGATCCAGGACCAGAAATGGACCGTGGTAAGGGAAAAGCACCATGAGGACCGCGGCCATGGGAAGATGTGTGGTGATTGGGTTGATTCTGAAAATTGTGTGATTATTGTAGCCTATTGTGCAACTTGTGAACTTATGCGATTCTAGTGTGTACTCTATTTATTAGGATGATGAATGATGTATGAACCTTGGTTAATATCTATGAAATATCTATTTGCATTAGTTGTTGCTTGATTGTTTAAGTGTGAATGTTGGAACCTCAAAACTCTGAAAAAGACTTAGAATTATTTAACACTTGAACTTGAATATGAAAGCTGGAACTGGTTGCATTGTTTGGTGAGGCCGCGGTCTGGTTGGATTGAGGAATCCAGGATCGGGTCTTACATGTTCAGTACACACAGAACGTCCGTTGGTGTCCGCCAGCACACACAGGGCGTATGTGGCTTTCCGTGGCTGTCCATCAGCAGACACAGGACGTCTGTGGCTGTTCGTGTGTCTGTCAGCACACACAGGACGTCCATGGCTGTCCGTGTGTGTCCGTATGTCTCCATCAGCACACAAAGGACATCCGTGGCTGTCCGTGTGTGTCTGTGTGTTTCCGTCAGTACACACAGGACGTTCGTGGCTGTCCATCAGTACACATATCAGCACGCTGGTCCTTGGACTCAGCATGCTGGCCCTTCCCGTGGACTGTTCGGTTGATTATAGCCCACGTGGGCTGTCTGTTCAGTACACACATGACGTCTGTGGGTGTCCGTCAGCACACACAGGACGTCCGTGTGTGTCCGTCAGCACACACAGGACGTCTGTGGCTGTCCGCGTGTGTCCATCAGCACACACAGGACGTCCGTGGCTGTCCATCAGTACACATATCAGGACGTTGGTCCTTGGACTCAGCACGCTAACCCTTCCCGTGGACTGTTTGCGTAATTTTGGCCCAAGTGTCCGCCAGCACACACAGGACGTCTGTGGCTGTCTGTGGCTGTCCATCAGCAGACACAGGACGTCTGTGGCCGTCCGTGTGTGTCCGTCAGCACACACAGGACGTCCGTTGCAGTGCGTGTGTGTCCGTGTGTGTTCGTCAGCACACACAGGACATCTGTGGCTGTCCATCAGTACACATATCAGCACGTTGGTCCTCGGACTCAGCACGCTGACCCTTCCCGTGGATGGTTTGGGTGATTTTGGCCCACGTGGGCTGTCTGTTCAGTACACACATGACGTTTGTGGGTGTCCGCCAGCACGCACAGGACGTCCATGGCTATCCGTGTGTGTCCGTGTGTGTTCTTCTGTGTCCGTCAGCACACACAGGTCGTCTGTGGCTGTTCATCAGTACACATATCAGCACGTTGGTCCTTGGACTCAGGACGCTGGCCCTTCCCGTGGACTGTTTGGGTGATTTTGGCCCACGTAGGCTGTATGTTCAGTACACACAGGACGTCCGTGGGTGTCCGCCAGCACACACAGGACGTCTGTGGGTGTTCGTCAGCACACACAGGATGACTGTGGGTGTCCGTCAGCACACACAAGACGTTCGTGTGTGTTCATCAGCACACACAGGACGTTCGTGGCTGGCCTTGTGTGTCCGTGTGTGTCCGTCAGAAAACACAGGACGTCTGTGGCTGTCCATCAGTACACATATCAGCACGCTGGTCCTTGGACTCAGCACGCTGGCCCTTCCCGTGGACTGTTCGGGTGAAATTGGCCCACGTGGGCTGTCTGTTGAGTACACACAGGACGTCTGTGGGTGTCCGTCAGCACACACAGGACGTTCGTGGCTGTCCGTGTGTGTCTGTGTGTGTCCATCAGCACACACAGGACGTCTGTGGCTGTCCATCAGTACACATATCAGCACGTTCGTCCTTGGACTCAGCACGCTGACCCTTCCCATGGACTGTTTGGGTGATTTTGGCCTAAGTGGGCTGTCTGTTCAGTACACACAGAACGTCCATTGGTGTCCGCCAGAACACACAAGACGTATGTGGCTGTCCGTGGCAGTCCATCAGCAGACACATGACGTTTGTGGCTGTTCGTGTGTGTCCGTGTGTGTCTGTCAGCACACACAGGACGTCCGTGTGTGTCCGTATGTGTCCGTCAGCACACAAAGGACATCCGTGTGTGTCTGTGTGTTTCCGTCAGCACACACAAGACATTCGTGGCTGTCCATCAGTACACATATCAGCACACTGGTCCTTGGACTCAGCATGCTGGCCCTTCCTGTGGACTGTTTGGGTGATTTTAGCCCACGTGGGCTGTCTGTTCAGTACACACGGGACGTCCGTGGGTGTCCGCCAGCACACAAAGGACGTATGTGGCTGTCCATGTGTGTCCGTCAGCAAACACATGACATTTGTGGCTGTCCATCAGTACACATATCAGCACGCTGGTCCTTGGACTCAGCACGCTGACCCTTCCCGTGGACTGTTTGGGTGATTTTGGCCTAAGTGGGCTGTCTGTTCAGTACACACAGAACGTCCGTTGGTGTCCGCCAGCACACACAGGACGTATGTGGCTGTCCGTGGCTGTCCATCAGCAGACATAGGACGTCTTTGGCTGTTCGTGTGTGTCCGTGTGTGTCCGTCAGCACACACAGGACGTCTGTGGCTGTCCGTGTGTGTCCGTATGTGTCTGTCAGCACACAAAGGACATCTGTGGCTGTCCATCAGTACACATATCAGCACGTTGGTCCTTGGACTCAGCACACTGACCCTTCCTGTGGACTGTTTGGGTTATTTTGGTCCACGTGGGTTGTCTGTTCAGTACACACAGGACGTCTGTGGGTGTCCGCCAGCACACAAAAGACGTTTGTGGCTGTCCGTGTGTGTCCGTCAGCACACATAAGATGTTCGTGGCTGTCCATCAGTACACATATCAGCACGTTGGTCCTTGGATTCAGCAAGCTGGCCTTTCCCATGGACTGTTCGGGTGATTTTAGCCCACGTGGGCTGTCTGTTCAGTTCACACACAACGTCTGTGGGTGTCCGTCAGCACACACAGGACGTCCGTGTGTGTCCATCACTACACACAGGACGTCTGTGGCTGTCCGTGTGTGTCCATCAGCACACACAGGACGTCCGTGGCTGTCCATCAGTACACGTATCAGGACGTTGGTCCTTGGACTCAGCACGCTAAAAGATTTGAAAGGATCACGCCTCTGCTATGGTTATGGCCATTACATCTCTTCTGGAGTGGATGGTCTTTCAAAGTTTTGGTGGCCACATTTCTGTTCTTCCTTGGAGTTGATTCTCCTAGCAACATAAGATTATCCGGTGGGATTTCTTTAAAGCTTTCTTCTTGGCAACCTGAAATAGTCTCAACACTCTGGACAAAAAGCAAGTGCATTATATCTATCATGGAAATATTAAAAACATGCTGATCTAAAATGAATCTTACCATAGGTTTTGGAATTTGAACAATCCATTGTTTAGATTTTGGTTTCCACTTGTGAGGTGGTTCATGACTGAGCTTATGGTCTGGTTCCTTCTGTGGAACTTCAGTAAGCAGATAGCTTTCATTTTTACACCCTACATCAAGAACACACACATCAGTACTAGTATCTCTAGGTGGTGTTAGACACTTACCTTGGTATGATACTTCATTTACTGGTTTTGCTTCTTTAAGCAACATGGACTGCATTGTGTCTTGAACCATCTTCTGGTCCATCACAGGTGTGGCGCGTGGTGGCCCTCTCCTTTCAATTCATGCTCCTTAGTTCCTGTTACATCACCTTTTGACAAAGACAAGTGACTCATACAAGTGGTAGATGATTCATTAACTGATTTATCAAGTATAGGACTTACCTTAGCCTCTACTTGGACAATAACAGTTTCTGGTTTTTCTTTGGAACCATGAGTTAGATACCTCCTTGGGTATATCTTTTGGATCTTAGAACTTGTGAGTTCTGGTGCAAATTCATCCCTCATGACTTCCTTAAGATCTCTCCACGTTTTGATAGCTGGCTCCTTGTAAAACCATCTATCATCTTCTTCTTGTACCCACCATTTAAAGGCATTACCTCTTAGTTGATCAATGGCATAAGATAGTCTCTCTTCTTTCAGAATTTTGTTGTAGTGAAACCATTCATCAAGGTTCCTCTCCCAAAATAGGTAGCTTCTTTCTCCTGAAAATGTAAAGAGTTCAATTTTATCAGCAAAAGATTTATGATCAAACCGAGAATTAGCAACATGATGAATATGGGTTTGAGAAGTTGGCTGTTGACTGATCCATGAAGGATCTGGTGGCTTGGGCTCGAGATAGACAGCTTCTGGTGCATCTCCAAATCTTCTTTCTCCTTGCTGTGGTCGTTGGCCTTGTGCCTTGTGTCTTTTTTTCAACCGAGCAATCTGATCTTTTACTTTCTTTAAGTCTGCCAAAAGAGTTTGGTTTTCCTTGAGAAGTTGTCTCTGGATTTCTCCTGCCATAGCTTCCTGAAAACAATCTCAAAGAGCAAGTGAAGATATGGGAAGTTTAGGTCGAACCAAAATATGTAAACAAAATGCAATCTATTAAAACTAAACCGAAAAAATATGCCAATGTGAACCGAAATGAAATTAATTATGCAAAATGATTTTTCTTTTGATTTTCTTGATGCAAGCACGAAATAAATCAGTATAGGATGCTTATGAACAATAAATGGAAAGAATATATGGAAACAAACTAATAATGATATTTCTTTTTTGAGTTTTTAGTTTAATAAATGCAATAAACCTATCTATATGGAACAAATGATTCAAACTTATGATGAATGATTTTTTTTTTTTGAAATGCAGCAATATAATATGCACGAAATACTTTAACTAAAATGGTCTAATAAAATAACTAGGATGATTTTTAAACTTGATATGCAAAGCAAAAGAAAAATGGAAACAACTTAAATGCAGATTTTTTTATGGGTTTTCTTATATGGAAACTAATGAATGCAAACACTATGACTAATTTTTTTTGAATTTTCGTGGATCAAACTACTTAAAAACTTCTTCTTTCTTTTTCTTTTCTGGTTTATAGGAATGATGAACAGCAAGAACAGAAAAATATGAAGAAACAAAACTTGAAACAAAAAGAAACGGTTTTTATGGATTTTCGGTTTATGAATGGAAAAACAAATGCAAGCAAGTATGAGATGCAAGGATAGATATCACCTGAGTCAGGAGCTTAAGCTCTGATACCAAAATGTTGTAGGCACAGGGGGGGTAACCCACGAATGGATAGAATGGTGGAACCAAGGTTTCAACCTGAAAACAAAGAGAACCGATTTTTATGAGTTTTAGAGTTTTTATGATGCAAACAGAAACAAATATGAAAACGAATGAGATGATTATGATAATGATAATAAAACAAGATAAATAAACAAAGGATAGGATGGAATCAAGCTGCTGGATGTGTATCACTCTCAGCTTGATTAGATGATGAACTGAAGGGGATTTGCGGAGGAAGGTTTGATTGAATCTCTCAATCTGATGGAATGATGGATCGAAGTGATTGACTCCCTCAATCTGTGTACTGAGCTTTTTTTGATTTGCACAAACAAACTAGACTCACGAAATCAATAAGACAACAAAGAATCTCTCTTTGAATCCTAAAGACCGATATTTTATACAAAGAACAACTTTGATAAAACTGAATAAACTTTTTATTAACTTGTTGATTAAGGGTGATCTTTACAATGGATGTCTAGGAACTTATATAATGCTCAGAGACAAAGGTCCTAACGTTCTAAAACAAATAGAAAAGGAAACAAATCAAAACTAAGAAAGAAATCGAAAACTAGCCGTTGGAGCCTTTTGTGGAATTTTGGCTCCAAGTAAAGAATCTGATCTTTCTTGAACCTGGATGGTTTAAGAGGATAAGAGAGCTTCCTTGGGACCTTCTTGAATGCTTGATAGATGCTGATCTCGTCCTTGCCTTGGTAGAAAAAGAGCTGTTGGAGTTTGAATGCAAGAGACTCCAAATAAGGCAGTTTGGTGATAATGGGGATCTTCTTATTCCTATGTGGGCTGGTGCATGGGATGAAGTTGTAGAACTCTTCTGGCTCGTGTATAATGTCTCCTGGATGTCTTGGTTTAGTCTGGACGTCGTCTGGTTCTCCTGGTTAGATTGGAATTGCTTGGAATGGATCAAACCGAAAGATTGTCCAATCTTTCCATAAATAGCTCTGGTTTGATTTAAGTGATTCTCCATTGAACCGACTGATCTCCTGGGTTCTGGTGCAGCTAAAGACTTCTGGAATACCTCCTGATTGGTTGAAATGATCTCCTGGTCGCCAATTTCTGGTTTGAAGCTGATTGAACCGGTTAGCTTCCAATTGAGGCGAGTGTAGCACTGGTTTGACCGGTTCTGGAAAATTGAACATATCTTCTGATTTCCGTGTCCATTTCTCCTGATCTTTGGCTTTCTGGAAAGCTGAAAGAATGCTCTTGAATTTTATGACGGTCTTTGCTTCAGGCCGCTCCTTACTTGAGCTTAAATCTCCTTCTAAAGTCGGATACTCGCAGATGGACGGGCTGAGAAACCTCTGAGTTGTAAAATTCATAACTTCTTGCTCCGTGAATATTTTGGCCCAATTCCAATTGGCCTGGACTCCTTCTTGAGTGTAGAATCCATAAAAATTAGCCTCGTGATTTAAACCCTCCTGGTTTGTAAGATATGGCATTTTTAGTGCACGTATGTCCTGGTTTGCGCCTTGGCTGGTTGAGTAGGGCTTTGGGTTGACCTCTGGTTCAGTTGCTGATCTGATGACCACATCACCGTGTGTGTCCATCAGCATACACAAGACGTCCGTGGCTGTCCATCAGTACACATATCAGGACGTTGGTCCTTGGACTCATCACGCTAACCCTTCCCGTGGACTGTTTGGGTAATTTTGGCCCAAGTGTCCGCCAGCACACACATGACGTCTGTGGCTGTCTGTGGCTGTCCATCAGCAGACACTGGACGTCTGTGGCTGTCCGTGTGTGTCCGTCAGCACACACAGGACGTCCGTTGCTGTCCGTGTGTGTCCGTGTGTGCCCGTCAGCACACACAGGACATCTATGGCTGTCCATCAGTACACATATCAGCACGTTGGTCCTCGGACTCAGCACGCTGACCCTTTCCCGTGCACTGTTTGGGTGATTTTGGCCCACTTGGGCTGTCTGTACAGTACACACAGGACGTCCGTGGGTGTCCGCCAGCACACACAGGACGTCTGTGGCTGTCCGTGTGTGTCTGTGTGTGTCCTTCTGTGTCCGTCAGCACACGCACGTCGTCCGTGGCTGTTCATCAGTACACATATCAGCACGTTGGTCCTTGGACTCAGGACGCTGGCCCTTCCCGTGGACTGTTTGGGTGATTTTGGCCCACGTGGTCTGTCTGTTCAGTACACACAGGACGTCCGTGGGTGTCCGCCAGCACACACAGGACGTCCGTGCCTGTCCGTGGCTGTCAGTCAGCACACACAGGACGTCTGTGGCTGTCCGTGTGTGTCTTTGTGTGTCCGTCAACACACACAGGACGTCTGTGGGTGTCCGTGTGTGTTCATCAGCACACACAGGATGTCCGTGGCTTGCCGTGTGTGTCCGTCAGCACACACAAGACGTCTGTGGCTGTCCATCAGTACACATATCAGCACACTGGTCCTTGGACTCAGCACGCTGGCCCTTCCCGTGGACTGTTTGGGTGATTTTAGCCCACGTGGGCTGTCTGTTCAGTACACATAGGATGTCTGTGGGTGTCGGTCTGCACACACAGGACGTCTGTGTGTGTCTATCAGCACACACAGAACGTCCGTGGCTGTCCGTGTGTGTCTGTGTGTGTCCATAAGCACACACAGGACGTCCGTGGCTGGCCATCAGTACACATATCAGCACGTTGGTCCTTGGACTCAGCACGCTGACCCTTCCTGTGGACTGTTTGGGTGATTTTGGCCCAAGTGGGCTGTCTGTGTGTGTCTATTAGCACACACAGAACGTCTGTGGCTGTCCGTGTGTGTCTGTGTGTGTCCATAAGCACACACAGGACGTCCGTGGCTGGCCATCAGTACACATATCAGCACGTTGGTCCTTGGACTCAGCACGCTGACCCTTCCCGTGGACTGTTTGGGTGATTTTGGCCCAAGTGGGCTGTCTGTTCAGTGCATACAGGACGTCCGTTGGTGTCCGCCAGCACACACAGGACGTCTGTGGCTGTCCATCAGCTGACACAGGATGTCTGTGGCTGTCTGTGTGTGTCCGTCAGCACAAACAGGACATCTGTGGCTGTCCGTGTGTGTCCATATGTGTCCGTCAGCACACACAGGACGTCCGTGGCTGTCCATCAGTACACATATCAGCACGTTGGTCCTTGGACTCAGCACGCTGACCCTTCCCGTGTACTGTTTGGGTGATTTTGATCCACGTGGGCTGTCTATTCAGTACACACATGACGTCTGTGGGTGTCCGCCAGCACACATAGGACGTCCGTGGCTGTCCATGTGTGTCCGTCAGCACACACAAGACATTTGTGGCTGTCCATCAGTACACATATCAGCACGCTGGTCCTTGGACTCAGCACGCTGACCCTTCCCGTGGACTGTTTGGGTGATTTTGGCCTAAGTGGGCTGTCTGTTCAGTACACACAAAACGTCCGTTGGTGTCCGCCAGCACACACAGGACGTATGTGGCTGTCCGTGGCTGTCCATCAGCAGACATAGGACGTCTTTGGCTGTTCGTGTGTGTCCGTGTGTGTCCGGCAGCACACACAGGACGTCTGTGGCTGTCCGTGTGTGTCCGTATGTGTCTGTCAGCACACAAAGGACATCTGTGGCTGTCCATCAGTACACATATCAGCACGTTGGTCCTTGGACTCAGCACACTGACCCTTCCTGTGGACTGTTTGGGTGATTTTGGTCCACGTGGGTTGTCTGTTCAGTACACACAGGACGTCTGTGGGTGTCCGCCAGCACACAAAAGACGTTTGTGGCTGTCCGTGTGTGTCCGTCAGCACACATAAGATGTTCGTGGCTGTCCATCAGTACACATATCAGCACGTTGGTCCTTGGATTCAGCAAGCTGGCCTTTCCCATGGACTGTTCGGGTGATTTTAGCCCACGTGGGCTGTCTGTTCAGTTCACACACAACGTCTGTGGGTGTCCGTCAGCACACACAGGACGTCCGTGTGTGTCCATCACTACACACAGGACGTCTGTGGCTGTCCGTGTGTGTCCATCAGCACACACAGGACGTCCGTGGCTGTCCATCAGTACACGTATCAGGACGTTGGTCCTTGGACTCAGCACGCTAAAAGATTTGAAAGGATCACGCCTCTGCTATGGTTATGGCCATTACATCTCTTCTGGAGTGGATGGTCTTTCAAAGTTTTGGTGGCCACATTTCTGTTCTTCCTTGGAGTTGATTCTCCTAGCAACATAAGATTATCCGGTGGGATTTCTTTAAAGCTTTCTTCTTGGCAACCTGAAATAGTCTCAACACTCTGGACAAAAAGCAAGTGCATTATATCTATCATGGAAATATTAAAAACATGCTGATCTAAAATGAATCTTACCATAGGTTTTGGAATTTGAAAAATCCATTGTTTAGATTTTGGTTTCCACTTGTGAGGTGGTTCATGACTGAGCTTATGGTCTGGTTCCTTCTGTGGAACTTCAGTAAGCAGATAGCTTTCATTTTTACACCCTACATCAAGAACACACACATCAGTACTAGTATCTCTAGGTGGTGTTAGACACTTACCTTGGTATGATACTTCATTTACTGGTTTTGCTTCTTTAAGCAACATGGACTGCATTGTGTCTTGAACCATCTTCTGGTCCATCACAGGTGTGGCGCGTGGTGGCCCCTCTCCTTTCAATTCATGCTCCTTAGTTCCTGTTACATCACCTTTTGACAAAGACAAGTGACTCATACAAGTGGTAGATGATTCATTAACTGATTTATCAAGTATAGGACTTACCTTAGCCTCTACTTGGACAATAACAGTTTCTGGTTTTTCTTTGGAACCATGAGTTAGATACCTCCTTGGGTATATCTTTTGGATCTTAGAACTTGTGAGTTCTGGTGCAAATTCATCCCTCATGACTTCCTTAAGATCTCTCCACGTTTTGATAGCTGGCTCCTTGTAAAACCATCTATCATCTTCTTCTTGTACCCACCATTTAAAGGCATTACCTCTTAGTTGATCAATGGCATAAGATAGTCTCTCTTCTTTCAGAATTTTGTTGTAGTGAAACCATTCATCAAGGTTCCTCTCCCAAAATAGGTAGCTTCTTTCTCCTGAAAATGTAAAGAGTTCAATTTTATCAGCAAAAGATTTATGATCAAACCGAGAATTAGCAACATGATGAATATGGGTTTGAGAAGTTGGCTGTTGACTGATCCATGAAAGATCTGGTGGCTTGGGCTCGAGATAGACAGCTTCTGGTGCATCTCCAAATCTTCTTTCTCCTTGCTGTGGTCGTTGGCCTTGTGCCTTGTGTCTTTTTTTCAACCGAGCAATCTGATCTTTTACTTTCTTTAAGTCTGCCAAAAGAGTTTGGTTTTCCTTGAGAAGTTGTCTCTGGATTTCTCCTGCCATAGCTTCCTGAAAACAATCTCAAAGAGCAAGTGAAGATATGGGAAGTTTAGGTCGAACCAAAATATGTAAACAAAATGCAATCTATTAAAACTAAACCGAAAAAATATGCCAATGTGAACCGAAATGAAATTAATTATGCAAAATGATTTTTCTTTTGATTTTCTTGATGCAAGCACAAAATAAATCAGTATGGGATGCTTATGAACAATAAATGGAAAGAATATATGGAAACAAACTAATAATGATATTTCTTTTTTGAGTTTTTAGTTTAATAAATGCAATAAACCTATCTATATGGAACAAATGATTCAAACTTATGATGAATGATTTTTTTTTTTGAAATGCAGCAATATAATATGCACGAAATACTTTAACTAAAATGGTCTAATAAAATAACTAGGATGATTTTTAAACTTGATATGCAAAGCAAAAGAAAAATGGAAACAACTTAAATGCAGATTTTTTTATGGGTTTTCTTTTATGGAAACTAATGAATGCAAACACTATGACTAATTTTTTTTGAATTTTCGTGGATCAAACTACTTAAAAACTTCTTCTTTCTTTTTCTTTTCTGGTTTATAGGAATGATGAACAGCAAGAACAGAAAAATATGAAGAAACAAAACTTGAAACAAAAAGAAACAGTTTTTATGGATTTTCGGTTTATGAATGGAAAAACAAATGCAAGCAAGTATGAGATGCAAGGATAGATATCACCTGAGTCAGGAGCTTAAGCTCTGATACCAAAATGTTGTAGGCACAGGGGGGGGTAACCCACAAATGGATAGAATGGTGGAACCAAGGTTTCAACCTGAAAACAAAGAGAACCGATTTTTATGAGTTTTAGAGTTTTTATGATGCAAACAGAAACAAATATGAAAACGAATGAGATGATTATGATAATGATAATAAAACAAGATAAATAAACAAAGGATAGGATGGAATCAAGCTGCTGGATGTGTATCACTCTCAGCTTGATTAGATGATGAACTGAAGTGGATTTGCGGAGGAAGGTTTGATTGAATCTCTCAATCTGATGGAATGATGGATCGAAGTGATTGACTCCCTCAATCTGTGTACTGAGATTTTTTTGATTTGCACAAACAAACTAGACTCACGAAATCAATAAGACAACAAAGAATCTCTCTTTGAATCCTAAAGACCGATGTTTTATACAAAGAACAACTTTGATAAAACTGAATAAACTTTTTATTAACTTGTTGATTAAGGGTGATCTTTACAATGGATGTCTAGGAACTTATATAATGCTCAGAGACAAAGGTCCTAACGTTCTAAAACAAATAGAAAAGGAAACAAATCAAAACTAAGAAAGAAATCGAAAACTAGCCGTTGGAGCCTTTTGTGGAATTTTGGCTCCAAGTAAAGAATCTGATCTTTCTTGAACCTGGATGGTTTAAGAGGATAAGAGAGCTTCCTTGGGACCTTCTTGAATGCTTGATAGATGCTGATCTCGTCCTTGCCTTGGTAGAAAAAGAGCTGTTGGAGTTTGAATGCAAGAGACTCCAAATAAGGCAGTTTGGTGATAATGGGGATCTTCTTATTCCTATGTGGGCTGGTGCATGGGATGAAGTTGTAGAACTCTTCTGGCTCGTGTATAATGTCTCCTGGATGTCTTGGTTTAGTCTGGACGTCGTCTGGTTCTCCTGGTTAGATTGGAATTGCTTGGAATGGATCAAACCGAAAGATTGTCCAATCTTTCCATAAATAGCTCTGGTTTGATTTAAGTGATTCTCCATTGAACCGACTGATCTCCTGGGTTCTGGTGCAGCTAAAGACTTCTGGAATACCTCCTGATTGGTTGAAATGATCTCCTGGTCGCCAATTTCTGGTTTGAAGCTGATTGAACCGGTTAGCTTCCAATTGAGGCGAGTGTAGCACTGGTTTGACCGGTTCTGGAAAATTGAACATATCTTCTGATTTCCGTGTCCATTTCTCCTGATCTTTGGCTTTCTGGAAAGCTGAAAGAATGCTCTTGAATTTTATGACGGTCTTTGCTTCAGGCCGCTCCTTACTTGAGCTTAAATCTCCTTCTAAAGTCGGATACTCGCAGATGGACGGGCTGAGAAACCTCTGAGTTGTAAAATTCATAACTTCTTGCTCCGTGAATATTTTGGCCCAATTCCAATTGGCCTGGACTCCTTCTTGAGTGTAGAATCCATAAAAATTAGCCTCGTGATTTAAACCCTCCTGGTTTGTAAGATATGGCATTTTTAGTGCACGTATGTCCTGGTTTGCGCCTTGGCTGGTTGAGTAGGGCTTTGGGTTGACCTCTGGTTCAGTTGCTGATCTGATGACCACATCACCGTGTGTGTCCATCAGCATACACAAGACGTCCGTGGCTGTCCATCAGTACACATATCAGGACGTTGGTCCTTGGACTCATCACGCTAACCCTTCCCGTGGACTGTTTGGGTAATTTTGGCCCAAGTGTCCGCCAGCACACACATGACGTCTGTGGCTGTCTGTGGCTGTCCATCAGCAGACACTGGACGTCTGTGGCTGTCCGTGTGTGTCCGTCAGCACACACAGGACGTCCGTTGCTGTCCGTGTGTGTCCGTGTGTGTCCATCAGCACACACAGGACATCTATGGCTGTCCATCAGTACACATATCAACACGTTGGTCCTCGGACTCAGCACGCTGACCCTTTCCCGTGCACTGTTTGGGTGATTTTGGCCCACTTGGGCTGTCTGTACAGTACACACAGGACGTCCGTGGGTGTCCGCCAGCACACACAGGACGTCTGTGGCTGTCCGTGTGTGTCTGTGTGTGTCCTTCTGTGTCCGTCAGCACACGCACGTCGTCCGTGGCTGTTCATCAGTACACATATCAGCACGTTGGTCCTTGGACTCAGGACGCTGGCCCTTCCCGTGGACTGTTTGGGTGATTTTGGCCCACGTGGTCTGTCTGTTCAGTACACACAGGACGTCCGTGGGTGTCCGCCAGCACACACAGGACGTCCGTGCCTGTCCGTGGCTGTCAGTCAGCACACACAGAACGTCTGTGGCTGTCCGTGTGTGTCTTTGTGTGTCCGTCAACACACACAGGACGTCTGTGGGTGTCCGTGTGTGTTCATCAGCACACACAGGATGTCCGTGGCTTGCCGTGTGTGTCCGTCAGCACACACAAGACGTCTGTGGCTGTCCATCAGTACACATATCAGCACACTGGTCCTTGGACTCAGCACGCTGGCCCTTCCAGTGGACTGTTTGGGTGATTTTAGCCCACGTGGGCTGTCTGTTCAGTACACATAGGATGTCTGTGGGTGTCGGTCTGCACACACAGGACGTCTGTGTGTGTCTATCAGCACACACAGAACGTCCGTGGCTGTCCGTGTGTGTCTGTGTGTGTCCATAAGCACACACAGGACGTCCGTGGCTGGCCATCAGTACACATATCAGCACGTTGGTCCTTGGACTCAGCACGCTGACCCTTCCCGTGGACTGTTTGGGTGATTTTGGCCCAAGTGGGCTGTCTGTGTGTGTCTATCAGCACACACAGAACGTCCGTGGCTGTCCGTGTGTGTCTGTGTGTGTCCATAAGCACACACAGGACGTCCGTGGCTGGCCATCAGTACACATATCAGCACGTTGGTCCTTGGACTCAGCACGCTGACCCTTCCCGTGGACTGTTTGGGTGATTTTGGCCCAAGTGGGCTGTCTGTTCAGTGCATACAGGACGTCCGTTGGTGTCCGCCAGCACACACAGGACGTCTGTGGCTGTCCATCAGCAGACACAGGATGTCTGTGGCTGTCTGTGTGTGTCCGTCAGCACACACAGGACATCTGTGGCTGTCCGTGTGTGTCCATATGTGTCCGTCAGCACACACAGGACGTCCGTGGCTGTCCATCAGTACACATATCAGCACGTTGGTCCTTGGACTCAGCACGCTGACCCTTCCCGTGTACTGTTTGGGTGATTTTGATCCACGTGGGCTGTCTATTCAGTACACACATGACGTCTGTGGGTGTCCGCCAGCACACATAGGACGTCCGTGGCTGTCCATGTGTGTCCGTCAGCACACACAAGACATTTGTGGCTGTCCATCAGTACACATATCAGCACGCTGGTCCTTGGACTCAGCACGCTGACCCTTCCCGTGGACTGTTTGGGTGATTTTGGCCTAAGTGGGCTGTCTGTTCAGTACACACAGAACGTCCGTTGGTGTCCGCCAGCACACACAGGACGTATGTGGCTGTCTGTGGCTGTCCATCAGCAGACATAGGACGTCTTTGGCTGTTCGTGTGTGTCCGTGTGTGTCCGGCAGCACACACAGGACGTCTGTGGCTGTCCGTGTGTGTCCGTATGTGTCTGTCAGCACACAAAGGACATCTGTGGCTGTCCATCAGTACACATATCAGCACGTTGGTCCTTGGACTCAGCACACTGACCCTTCCTGTGGACTGTTTGGGTGATTTTGGTCCACGTGGGTTGTCTGTTCAGTACACACAGGACGTCTGTGGGTGTCCGCCAGCACACAAAAGACGTTTGTGGCTGTCCGTGTGTGTCCGTCAGCACACATAAGATGTTCGTGGCTGTCCATCAGTACACATATCAGCACGTTGGTCCTTGGATTCAGCAAGCTGGCCTTTCCCATGGACTGTTCGGGTGATTTTAGCCCACGTGGGCTGTCTGTTCAGTTCACACACAACGTCTGTGGGTGTCCGTCAGCACACACAGGACGTCTGTGTGTGTCCATCACTACACACAGGACGTCTGTGGCTGTCCGTGTGTGTCCATCAGCACACACAGGACGTCCGTGGCTGTCCATCAGTACACGTATCAGGACGTTGGTCCTTGGACTCAGCACGCTAAAAGATTTGAAAGGATCACGCCTCTGCTATGGTTATGGCCATTACATCTCTTCTGGAGTGGATGGTCTTTCAAAGTTTTGGTGGCCACATTTCTGTTCTTCCTTGGAGTTGATTCTCCTAGCAACATAAGATTATCCGGTGGGATTTCTTTAAAGCTTTCTTCTTGGCAACCTGAAATAGTCTCAACACTCTGGACAAAAAGCAAGTGCATTATATCTATCATGGAAATATTAAAAACATGCTGATCTAAAATGAATCTTACCATAGGTTTTGGAATTTGAAAAATCCATTGTTTAGATTTTGGTTTCCACTTGTGAGGTGGTTCATGACTGAGCTTATGGTCTGGTTCCTTCTGTGGAACTTCAGTAAGCAGATAGCTTTCATTTTTACACCCTACATCAAGAACACACACATCAGTACTAGTATCTCTAGGTGGTGTTAGACACTTACCTTGGTATGATACTTCATTTACTGGTTTTGCTTCTTTAAGCAACATGGACTGCATTGTGTCTTGAACCATCTTCTGGTCCATCACAGGTGTGGCGCGTGGTGGCCCCTCTCCTTTCAATTCATGCTCCTTAGTTCCTGTTACATCACCTTTTGACAAAGACAAGTGACTCATACAAGTGGTAGATGATTCATTAACTGATTTATCAAGTATAGGACTTACCTTAGCCTCTACTTGGACAATAACAGTTTCTGGTTTTTCTTTGGAACCATGAGTTAGATACCTCCTTGGGTATATCTTTTGGATCTTAGAACTTGTGAGTTCTGGTGCAAATTCATCCCTCATGACTTCCTTAAGATCTCTCCACGTTTTGATAGCTGGCTCCTTGTAAAACCATCTATCATCTTCTTCTTGTACCCACCATTTAAAGGCATTACCTCTTAGTTGATCAATGGCATAAGATAGTCTCTCTTCTTTCAGAATTTTGTTGTAGTGAAACCATTCATCAAGGTTCCTCTCCCAAAATAGGTAGCTTCTTTCTCCTGAAAATGTAAAGAGTTCAATTTTATCAGCAAAAGATTTATGATCAAACCGAGAATTAGCAACATGATGAATATGGGTTTGAGAAGTTGGCTGTTGACTGATCCATGAAGGATCTGGTGGCTTGGGCTCGAGATAGACAGCTTCTGGTGCATCTCCAAATCTTCTTTCTCCTTGCTGTGGTCGTTGGCCTTGTGCCTTGTGTCTTTTTTTCAACCGAGCAATCTGATCTTTTACTTTCTTTAAGTCTGCCAAAAGAGTTTGGTTTTCCTTGAGAAGTTGTCTCTGGATTTCTCCTGCCATAGCTTCCTGAAAACAATCTCAAAGAGCAAGTGAAGATATGGGAAGTTTAGGTCGAACCAAAATATGTAAACAAAATGCAATCTATTAAAACTAAACCGAAAAAATATGCCAATGTGAACCGAAATGAAATTAATTATGCAAAATGATTTTTCTTTTGATTTTCTTGATGCAAGCACAAAATAAATCAGTATGGGATGCTTATGAACAATAAATGGAAAGAATATATGGAAACAAACTAATAATGATATTTCTTTTTTGAGTTTTTAGTTTAATAAATGCAATAAACCTATCTATATGGAACAAATGATTCAAACTTATGATGAATGATTTTTTTTTTTTTGAAATGCAGCAATATAATATGCACGAAATACTTTAACTAAAATGGTCTAATAAAATAACTAGGATGATTTTTAAACTTGATATGCAAAGCAAAAGAAAAATGGAAACAACTTAAATGCAGATTTTTTTATGGGTTTTCTTTTATGGAAACTAATGAATGCAAACACTATGACTAATTTTTTTTGAATTTTCGTGGATCAAACTACTTAAAAACTTCTTCTTTCTTTTTCTTTTCTGGTTTATAGGAATGATGAACAGCAAGAACAGAAAAATATGAAGAAACAAAACTTGAAACAAAAAGAAACAGTTTTTATGGATTTTCGGTTTATGAATGGAAAAACAAATGCAAGCAAGTATGAGATGCAAGGATAGATATCACCTGAGTCAGGAGCTTAAGCTCTGATACCAAAATGTTGTAGGCACAGGGGGGGTAACCCACGAATGGATAGAATGGTGGAACCAAGGTTTCAACCTGAAAACAAAGAGAACCGATTTTTATGAGTTTTAGAGTTTTTATGATGCAAACAGAAACAAATATGAAAACGAATGAGATGATTATGATAATGATAATAAAACAAGATAAATAAACAAAGGATAGGATGGAATCAAGCTGCTGGATGTGTATCACTCTCAGCTTGATTAGATGATGAACTGAAGTGGATTTGCGGAGGAAGGTTTGATTGAATCTCTCAATCTGATGGAATGATGGATCGAAGTGATTGACTCCCTCAATCTGTGTACTGAGCTTTTTTTGATTTGCACAAACAAACTAGACTCACGAAATCAATATGACAACAAAGAATCTCTCTTTGAATCCTAAAGACCGATGTTTTATACAAAGAACAACTTTGATAAAACTGAATAAACTTTTTATTAACTTGTTGATTAAGGGTGATCTTTACAATGGATGTCTAGGAACTTATATAATGCTCAGAGACAAAGGTCCTAACGTTCTAAAACAAATAGAAAAGGAAACAAATCAAAACTAAGAAAGAAATCGAAAACTAGCCGTTGGAGCCTTTTGTGGAATTTTGGCTCCAAGTAAAGAATCTGATCTTTCTTGAACCTGGATGGTTTAAGAGGATAAGAGAGCTTCCTTGGGACCTTCTTGAATGCTTGATAGATGCTGATCTCGTCCTTGCCTTGGTAGAAAAAGAGCTGTTGGAGTTTGAATGCAAGAGACTCCAAATAAGGCAGTTTGGTGATAATGGGGATCTTCTTATTCCTATGTGGGCTGGTGCATGGGATGAAGTTGTAGAACTCTTCTGGCTCGTGTATAATGTCTCCTGGATGTCTTGGTTTAGTCTGGACGTCGTCTGGTTCTCCTGGTTAGATTGGAATTGCTTGGAATGGATCAAACCGAAAGATTGTCCAATCTTTCCATAAATAGCTCTGGTTTGATTTAAGTGATTCTCCATTGAACCGACTGATCTCCTGGGTTCTGGTGCAGCTAAAGACTTCTGGAATACCTCCTGATTGGTTGAAATGATCTCCTGGTCGCCAATTTCTGGTTTGAAGCTGATTGAACCGGTTAGCTTCCAATTGAGGCGAGTGTAGCACTGGTTTGACCGGTTCTGGCAAATTGAACATATCTTCTGATTTCCGTGTCCATTTCTCCTGATCTTTGGCTTTCTGGAAAGCTGAAAGAATGCTCTTGAATTTTATGACGGTCTTTGCTTCAGGCCGCTCCTTACTTGAGCTTAAATCTCCTTCTAAAGTCGGATACTCGCAGATGGACGGGCTGAGAAACCTCTGAGTTGTAAAATTCATAACTTCTTGCTCCGTGAATATTTTGGCCCAATTCCAATTGGCCTGGACTCCTTCTTGAGTGTAGAATCCATAAAAATTAGCCTCGTGATTTAAACCCTCCTGGTTTGTAAGATATGGCATTTTTAGTGCACGTATGTCCTGGTTTGCGCCTTGGCTGGTTGAGTAGGGCTTTGGGTTGACCTCTGGTTCAGTTGCTGATCTGATGACCACATCACCGTGTGTGTCCATCAGCATACACAAGACGTCCGTGGCTGTCCATCAGTACACATATCAGGACGTTGGTCCTTGGACTCATCACGCTAACCCTTCCCGTGGACTGTTTGGGTAATTTTGGCCCAAGTGTCCGCCAGCACACACATGACGTCTGTGGCTGTCTGTGGCTGTCCATCAGCAGACACTGGACGTCTGTGGCTGTCCGTGTGTGTCCGTCAGCACACACAGGACGTCCGTTGCTGTCCGTGTGTGTCCGTGTGTGTCCATCAGCACACACAGGACATCTATGGCTGTCCATCAGTACACATATCAACACGTTGGTCCTCGGACTCAGCACGCTGACCCTTTCCCGTGCACTGTTTGGGTGATTTTGGCCCACTTGGGCTGTCTGTACAGTACACACAGGACGTCCGTGGGTGTCTGCCAGCACACACAGGACGTCTGTGGCTGTCCGTGTGTGTCTGTGTGTGTCCTTCTGTGTCCGTCAGCACACGCACGTCGTCCGTGGCTGTTCATCAGTACACATATCAGCACGTTGGTCCTTGGACTCAGGACGCTGGCCCTTCCCGTGGACTGTTTGGGTGATTTTGGCCCACGTGGTCTGTCTGTTCAGTACACACAGGACGTCCGTGGGTGTCCGCCAGCACACACAGGACGTCCGTGCCTGTCCGTGGCTGTCAGTCAGCACACACAGAACGTCTGTGGCTGTCCGTGTGTGTCTTTGTGTGTCCGTCAACACACACAGGACGTCTGTGGGTGTCCGTGTGTGTTCATCAGCACACACAGGATGTCCGTGGCTTGCCGTGTGTGTCCGTCAGCACACACAAGACGTCTGTGGCTGTCCATCAGTACACATATCAGCACACTGGTCCTTGGACTCAGCACGCTGGCCCTTCCGGTGGACTGTTTGGGTGATTTTAGCCCACGTGGGCTGTCTGTTCAGTACACATAGGATGTCTGTGGGTGTCGGTCTGCACACACAGGACGTCTGTGTGTGTCTATCAGCACACACAGAACGTCCGTGGCTGTCCGTGTGTGTCTGTGTGTGTCCATAAGCACACACAGGACGTCCGTGGCTGGCCATCAGTACACATATCAGCACGTTGGTCCTTGGACTCAGCACGCTGACCCTTCCCGTGGACTGTTTGGGTGATTTTGGCCCAAGTGGGCTGTCTGTGTGTGTCTATCAGCACACACAGAACGTCCGTGGCTGTCCGTGTGTGTCTGTGTGTGTCCATAAGCACACACAGGACGTCCGTGGCTGGCCATCAGTACACATATCAGCACGTTGGTCCTTGGACTCAGCACGCTGACCCTTCCCGTGGACTGTTTGGGTGATTTTGGCCCAAGTGGGCTGTCTGTTCAGTGCATACAGGACGTCCGTTGGTGTCCGCCAGCACACACAGGACGTCTGTGGCTGTCCATCAGCAGACACAGGATGTCTGTGGCTGTCTGTGTGTGTCCGTGGCTGTCTGTGTGTGTCCGTCAGCACACACAGGACATCTGTGGCTGTCCGTGTGTGTCCATATGTGTCCGTCAGCACACACAGGACGTCCGTGGCTGTCCATCAGTACACATATCAGCACGTTGGTCCTTGGACTCAGCACGCTGACCCTTCCCGTGTACTGTTTGGGTGATTTTGATCCACGTGGGCTGTCTATTCAGTACACACATGACGTCTGTGGGTGTCCGCCAGCACACATAGGACGTCCGTGGCTGTTCGTGTGTGTCCGTCAGCACACACAAGACGTCTGTGGCTGTCCATCAGTACACATATTAGCACGCTGGTCCTTGGACTCAGCATGCTTGCCCTTCCCGTGGACTGTTTGGGTGATTTTAGCCCACGTGGGCTGTCTGTTCAGTACACACACGACGTCTATGGGTGTCCGTCAGCACACACAGGACGTGTAACATCCCGGATCCTGAATAGGATCATTGGGACGGGCATGGTTCGAGGAAACGTACTTGCCAGTCTTAAGACATCATGGCAAGCGTTCCATGGCCGGATAAGAAGGTTATGGACGTAAGGAAACTTAGACTTAACCTTACACAAGTCGAGAATCAGCTAGATCGAGCAGGACGGTAGCTGGACGGACGGAACGGGTAGCTCAACTAGCTCAACGGAGTTAGGATAAGCTCACTCCAGCTCGGACACTACATGGTCAGCTCCACTAGCTGGACTACTAGCTCACTCATCTGAGGCAGCTGGGGGTCAGCTCATCTCAGCTGGATGGACTGTTCGGGTTTCGGTCCGATGGTCCGGGTCCGGGCCGGTGGCAGGCCATGGGGGGTCAGGCCATGAGGTCATGGACCATTGGGGCTTGGGACAAGGCCGTGGGCTAAGTCTAGAAGAGTTGGGTATGGCTTTAGTCCACTGCCCGACCCAAACCCATGCGGTATTGGCGAAGGGACGCATGCGGCCGAAAGGGTGTAACCTTGGCCGAGGTCCGATCGGCCATTGTCCTAACGGGATTGGGCGTGAGGCTTACTCGGCCGTTGGATCCAGGCCCAAGGCTGGATCAGGTAAGGAAGTCTGTTGGGCCATTGAGCCAGACTTCATCTAGGCCGGTCGCACCTAGATTCTATCCGGATGGACAGATTGGTCTTCGGGACGATCCGGACTGTTAGTGTGTTCTGTTTATCTATTCTGGACTGTCTATCTAGTTCTAAGTCAAGGGGTGGTTGGTTGTATGACTTAGGATTCGGTAGGCAGGTTCATATCTTTTTATAAGTATATTGTCTGAGGTTTTCGGACATTATCTAAGAAGTAAGGAGTCAATGGTAATTGGGAACCTCCTTTGGTTCGTTTCCGCTTCTTCCAATTTCTCCCCTTCTTTCCCATAGACTTGTGTAATCTCACGCTGGACTTCCTGGCAACATCTGAGAAGTGAGGAATCAATGATATCTGAGAACCTTTATTGATTCTCTTTTTCTTCTTCCAGTTCCTCCACTTCCTTCCCCCAGACTTGTCTGAATGCGTGGTGGTATCTCCATAAAAAATATTTCCACACAATTCATACTCATTATGCTCTGATTCGCGTCTGGTGTCGATCGATGATATCTGATCGGTATCGATCGATGGTGAAGTGTTAGTGTCGATCAATTCCGATTTGCTGATGTCGTCCGATGGTGCTTCTGCTGGGCCTGCATCTACTTCGTCTCTAAATCGCAGCCCTCTATGAGAAACTTCTACATGATGTTGATCATTCAATACCTCAAAGTAAGAACTTAGAGACACACCTTTACCTGGTGGGATAGGAGATTCAACTTCAAACACTGCACATGGAACCATAATCTTCACAGGATCATGTATCCTCTTCACTCTTTTGCAAATCCCAACAGCTTCTTCTGCGCATATAGGTGGTCTTAGATGTTCGGAGACAGCAAGGTGTGAGGCTCCAGACGTGTGTTCTTTTCTTCCAACCAGTTCTGGTTCAATCATGTATCCTGATAGTTCATCCAAACATGGGTGTCGATCGATGCAATCGGGTGGGTATCGAGTGATACAGTCGGGTATATGTTGATCGATGTTAGACGGAGATTGTAGATCGATATCGTAGGGTGGGTGTCGATCGATCTCATCAGATTTATGTCGGTCGATGTCGTCAGCCTTTAAGGAATTTTCCAGACCTTTTCCCGAAGTGTACTGATCATCAAACTTTTGCTTCGGGTTCTGGTCTAAATCCTCAAGCCATTCCTCCAGCTCCAAGAAGTCTTCCATAGTTACTTCTTCACTCGAATCCAAATCTCCAAGCTGTAGCCCATCCTCTAACTCCAAGAATTCTTCTAGTTCCAAGAAATCTTCCATGGTGATTTCTTTTTCTACTTTTTGGTCAGGATAGCGACTTGATACATCGATGCTCTTCAGTGTCGAGTCTGCAATGTCCTGAGGACAACTCGATTTTTCAGGGATTTCAAGTGGTATCGATCGACAACAGGAGTTTGTGTCGATCGACGTTTGAAGGCTGGGTCGATCGATGTTGAAAAGCTAGTATCGATCGATGTTACGGTTGGGATGTCGATCGATTCTGAGCTCATGTCACTAATATCGACTTCTTCTATTCTGCTCAGCTCTCCAGACACATGTTGTTCATCATCTTCCACCATATATTCTATCATAAATCTCATCTCAATCTCTAGACTTGCTGCAGCATCATAGAGAAACTTGTTGACGAAAGCGTTTGCAATGTCATTCCAAGCATTGAGAGATCCTGGTGGTAGCTTCTTCAACCAATGAGCTGCATCCCTAGCAAGAGAGTATGAGAATAATTTACATAAATAGTAGTCTTCAGATACTCCATTGCATTTAATGGTCGAGGCTAGATCTACAAATGTCTCCAGGTGGCTAGTGGGATCTTCATGAGGAAAACCGTGGAAAGAATGCTGACCCACAAGAGAGATATATGCAGGGTGCAGCTCAAGGACAGTATTCTGAAGTGCTGAACGACGCGATGCAGACCTTTTAGCATAGGCGTCCTCAGGACTGTTATAGTCACTAATTGCCTTCGGTCGTCCAATCCTAACATACACAGTGGAAGCATCAGGGATTGTAGAAGGTAACGATCGATGAAAAATATTTGTATCGATCGTTTCTGAAGTGCGGCTATCGATCGATTCTGAGTTACTACTGTTGATCGATGCTGAAGTCGGATCTTTTGTATCAGCTTTTTCTACTTTGCTCTGCTCTCCTGATACATGATATTCATCATCCTTAACTGTATCATGGTTGACCAGCTTTTCTCTGTTCAGTTCGTCCTTCTGCTTACTCTCATCTGCATGGTGAACCTGAATGTCTGGCTGCTTGACATGAGTTGTTGGTGTTCCAATATCTCCATTCTCCTCGCTGTAGATGAAGTCAAGAATCTGACTCATACTAATCATTATTCCTTTCTCCCGATCTTTAATCATCTTGTCAAGCCTTTTACTTCGAGTTGCTACAGCCTCGCTGAAAAATTTGCCTATGAAAGCTTCTTTGATGTCTTCCCAGCAGGTTAGAGATCTTGGTTGCAGCTTACTGAACCAGCTAAAAGCATCTCCAGATAAACAATAGGGGAAGATCTTGCAGATAATGTGGTCTGCAGATATTTCATCGTGCGTGTTTGCTGAGGTTAACTCCTCAAGTCTCTTGATAAGATCTTTGGGATCCTCATGAGGAAGACCGTAAAATGGATCCTCACTTCCCCAATCATACTATTGACTTGTCAGATTAAAGGTATTCGTCTCAGCCACAGCAATTACATCAGGGATTACACTACCTTCTGCATTAATCAATTGTCCTGTGAGGCTGCAAGGACGACCTTCTTCGTCTCGCCAAATACCTTTCTTGTCGATCTTAGGTATGAGCGCTTCGACCTTTTCTGTCTCTCCGTAAGTGGTGTTCGTCATTGGAGGAACAGTGTCGCGATGAACAGTGTTCGGGTGAATAGTGTCGCGATGAACAGTTCGGATGAACAGTGTTGGGATGAACAGTGTTCGGGTGAACAGTGTCGAGTGACGGAATATGAACAGTGTCGATCGACGGAAGATGAATAGTGTCGACTGACACGGGATGAACAGTATCGATCGACGGAAGATGAATAGTGTCGACCGACACGGGATGAACAGTGTCGATCGACGGAAGAAGAATAGTGTCGACCGACACAGGATGAACAGTGTTGATCGACGGGACATGAATAATATCGACCGACACGGGATGAACAGTGTCGATCCACGGGACATGAATAGTGCCGACCGACATGGAATGAACAGTGTCAATCGACGGGAGATAAATAGTGTCGCGATGAATAGTATCGCGATGAACTATACTAGGATGAATAGTATTATGATGAACAGTACCTGTATGAACAGTACCTCGGTGAATAGTATTGCGGTGAACAGTACCCCCGATGAACAGTAACATGATGAACAGTACCCGGATAAATAGTACCGCGATGAATAGTGTTTTCTGACACATGATGAATAGTGTCGTTCGATGCTTGGCTCACGCTATCGATCGATGCTGCTTGGAGGGTGTCGATCGATACTTCCCTCTTAGGCTTACGGATCGTGCATAAACCAGCAGGCTCCTTCCTTGAAGGATCTAGAAATCCTCTCTTCGTTGTTTTCTGGTACTTAGAGTTATGTACCTGAAATAGAAGAAAAAAATTTATGAGTTTTTCGAACAGTAACAAAACCTAGACTAAATCTAACTAAACAAGATCTAGACTAAATCCTCTCTTCGTTGTTTTATGGCGATCAAAGCTCCCCGGCAACGGCGCCAAATTTGATATCACTCAAATTACCCTAAAGAGTGTTACTCTCATCAAAAGAGGTCGAGTTATAGTACTTAGGGATCAAATCCACAAGGAGCTAGGGAACCGATTAGATCTAATAGTTATATGATTAAGCTAGGCTAATAAGTTTAAATGCAGTAAATAAAGCAAGTAATAAATAAAGCAATAAACAAGATGAACAAGGTAATTGTTCAGCTTGGCAAGGAGTAGATCGATGGAAGGATGGTTGCTAGATCAAGGGTTTCTATTCAGGTGTTGGAGATTATAATTCTATTGATGCCTAATTGTTGCATGCATGATATGTTAGAGCTCAACCGCTTAACTCAGTGATCAGCTGTCGCATGTTTCACTGGTTAACAAGCTAGATCTCGTGTCCCAACGGTTAGTATGCCGACAACGAGAGAGTGTCGATCAATGGTCTATTAAGACGTCGACCGATACACCTTTGCCTACGTCGACCGATAGTCAGTTGAGGACTTGGATCGACAGGTTCTAGCCAAGCCTATGTGCGAGTATGAAATGCCCTATTAAGATACTAAATTGGCGGTTAGCCCTCTCTAGCAGTCCTAATATGATAGATAGATGTCAGGATGGGATAACAAGGGTGCTTGAGTATGCAATCCTATGATCAAGTTCTAGTTAATTACTCTAAAACAAGCAATGAATACAAATCTATCATGAATATCACAACAAGGCAGATCTATAGTTTGGGGCTAATCCCACAAACCTATCTGAACCCTAAACCTAACAGGTGCATCTATTCATACATGAAGTTTGTCACATAAATCATAGATGAAATAGATGTAAAACTGAAATGAAATAGATAAGAAAACCAATGGAGTTCCAGGAGGACTCTGATAGGAGTTCCTCCCTTCTCTCACCTCAGAGAAACAATGGAAATGAAAGCGTAGAAAGCGTGGTAGCCGTCAACAATGGCTTAGAAATGACATAAATAGGGTTTCTGGTCGTCCAAGGGCATTCTGGTAATTTTTGGCTTCTAGGGCTTCACGCAGTCATAAAATATACAAGTCCCACGATCCGGGATATCCATCGATCGACGTGCAGAGTGCTGCATCGATCGACGCGGCTTCCTCTTCTCGGCAGCTTCCTCTCGCGAGGCAGACTGACCACTCTTCAGTAAAACGGGCATAACTTCTGCTACAGGATGCTAATTGACCTGACACCGGTGGCATTGGAAATCTAACTCAAAGCTATATCTTGCGTCAAAATATGGGCTCAATCTAACGGTAGGAAGGTCTCCATCCATAGCTAAACATCTGACGCGTCTGTGCAACTCTGCACCTCCAAAGGCTCCAAAAGACTCCAAAATCACCATATTTCTCCTAAACGTCTCTGAAACTGTAAATACTCTAAATAGACTCCAAAACATAATAATTGTATCTTAAAACACTTTAAAACACTTATAGACCATGATTAAAAATGGGTAAAATATATGGTCTATCACCCCCCGAACAGGCACGACTTGCTAGCGAATGGGCACCATCGGCCAAGGGTTGTACCCTTGCGGCCACTTGCGTCCTTTCGCCCTTTCTGATTGGGTTTGGGGTCGGTAATGAGCCCAACCCACGCCCCAAGCCTCCTGGACTTAGCCCACGGCCTTGTCCAAAGACCCAACAGCCCATAGCCTCATGGCCGGACCTCACAGCCCGCCACTGACCCGGACCCGGACCATCGGCCTAAAGCCCGAACAGTCCATCTAGCTGAGATGAGCTGACTCTCAGCTGCCTCAGCTGAGTGAGCTAGTAGCCTAGCTAGTGGAGCTGACTTAGTAGGGAATGAGCTGGAGTGAACTAGACCTAGCTTCGTTGAGCTGGCCGAGCTACTCGTCTACTTTATCCAGTTACCGTCTTACTCGTCCTAGCTGTCTCTTAGCTTATATAAGGTTAAGTCTAAGTTTCCTTATGTCCTTAACCTTCTTTCTCGACCATGGAACGCTTGCCTTGATTTCCTAAGACTGGCTGGTACGTTTCCTCGAACCATGGCCGTCCCAACAACCCTATTCAGGATTGGGGGCGTGACAAGTCTCCCCCCCCCCTTGGGATGGATTCGTCCTCGAATCCAAATCAAATGCTTCCTCGGAAACAAACTGATCCAACCACTCTGGGTACTCTGCTTTCATCCTAGAATCGGTTTCCGAAGTGAATATATCCTGACCATTACAGTCCCAGATGACCTTGACCATCTGGACCGTCTTCTTCCTTGTTGCTTTTTCCATCCTATCTATGATACGAACTGGCCTCGTTTCCAAGGTTAGGTTCTTTCCAAGATCGTCTGGAATGGCAGGAAGAGCGATGCCTTGGTCCGTCAGACATTTCCGGACTTGGGAGACGTGGAACACATTATGAAATGCGTCCATCTTGGCCGGCAAGTCCAACTTGTAGGCCACCATACCAACTCTTTCAATGACCTTGAACGGCCCCAAATATCTCGGATCTAACTTCCATCTCCCGGAAATTCGGACTCGTCCTTAATCATTTTGAGATACACCAAGTCACCTACTTGAAACTCGAGATCTATCCTTCTTCAATCTGCATAGTTCTTTTGGCGGTCTTGTGCCTGTCTCATCTTGTCCCTCAAGAACTTGATCTTTTTGGTTGTCTCTTCGACAATCTCCAGACCAATCATGCTGTGTTCCCCAACTTGGGTCCAGCACAAGGGTGTCATGCATTGACGCCCATACAGAGCTTCGTATGGCGACATGCCAATACTACTATGGAAACTATTGTTGTAAGCAAATTCCACCGGAGGTAGATGTTTTTCCCAGGAATCACCCAAGTCTATAACACATGCTCGCAACATATCTTCCAACGTCTGGATCGTGCGTTCCGACTGTCCATCAGTCTGTGGGTGATAGGCGGTACTCATGTTCACTCTTGTTCCTAAAGCTTTTTGGAAAGCTTTCCAGAAGTAAGATGTAAACCTTGAATGCCTATCTGACACTATACTTGCCGGCACACCATGTAGTCGAACGATCTCATCAATGTACATACGTACAATCTGATCGACCCCATCCGACTTCTTGATAGCCAGAAAGTGTGCTGATTTGGTTAGGCGATCGACCACAACCCAACCGCATCGTGGTAGGGAACCCGAAATAGGCAAGCTTTGCAATAACCCACTAGGCACTTGATGTTCTGCTTTGATGAGTTGGCAAGTGGAACACTTGGCCACCCACTCCGCGACATCTGCCTTCATACGGATCCAATGATAAAATTTCTTAAGGTTCTGGTACATCTTGGTAGCACCAGGATGAACCAAGAATCTGGATTTATGAGCTTCCCTCATAATCTCTTCCTTTAGACCTCTATCATTAGGAACACTGATCCGACCATTTACTAGGATGGTACCATCCTTTGCAGTCTGGTACTCCGTCCTATCATTCTGAGCAACCTTGTTCAGGTTCTCGTTCTGACCTTGAGCCAACCGAATTCGGGTAAGCAGGTCGGCCTGATTGACCGCCTCTAATCCGAGTGGTTCAGACTCTTTGGTCGTTGCGTTCAACCGTAGGGCACAAACCGTACCGTCCAGGTCGTCCGCTTCTCGTTCGGCTGATACGTCGGCCCTTCTCCGGCTCATGGCATCTGCGACCAGATTAGCCTTTCCCGGATGGTAGGTGATATCCAGATCGTAATCAGCTACAAATCCATCCACCTTCTCTGCCTTAAGTTTAACTTAGGCTGGGTGAATATATACTTAAAGACTCTTATGGTCCGTAAGTATCTGAACCTTGGCACCATACAAGTATGATCGCCAAATCTTTATGGCGAACACTACCGCAGCCATTTCGAGGTCATGGGTGGGGTAGTTTCCCTCATGTTTTCTCAACTGCCTTGACGCATAGGCGATGACCTTCCCATGCTGGGTTAATACGCAACCTAGTCCTGTTATGGATGCGTCCGTATAAACCTGTTAATACGCAACCTAGTCCTGTTATAGATCCAGGCTTTGGGTTGGATCAGGTAAGAAGGTCCGTGAGCCTTTGGGCCGGACTTATAACTGGCCGATCACACCTAGATCTTAACCAGACGGTTAGACGGGACTATGGACGATCAAGCTATGGTTGGATGGTTCTAGCCGCAAAGGCTAAGTAGGATATCTTACAATCAACTTTGGGTTGGTAAGTAGGATAGGCGCCATATGCCTTGTGTAGGACGTAGACCCACATGATGGCAATGGAAGGCCGGTTATGTCAATATCTGCTAAGTAGACGAAGGCTTATCAAGTCTAGTGGTCGGATCATGTTTCATGACGATGGTTCGATGGCCGAGCACTAGTATGGATAGTCACGTTGCTGGAGTAATAGTGTTGATGTGATGCTTCTAGATATCAACCTTGGTGTTAATAGCTTCGAGATTGGCTAAGAGTCATGACGAAGTGTATGGCTAGTACTAGGTGTCGTAGACCATAGATAGTGAGCCTAAGTGTGATTGTTCAAGGAAGGCCGTGTAAGAACTGATCATGGTTGAGTATGGACGACCTGACCTCTGAATTGATTGTTCAAGGTGTCGGTCCTAACCTGATTAATGAATGGATCGGTTGGTATGAACAAATCATATATGTTGTTTGGGTTAAGTCCCAAGGCCGGTCAGGCCAGATGATGACTCATCAGTTCCAAGTCATGTGAGTATGGTTGGTTGATTGACTTAGGATCTCATGAGCTTTGTCATTCCAGAAGATGGACTTGGTACTATTGCCTATAAGGCAAAAGGATTTCGGATTGTGCATGAGCCGAGAAAGGCCAGATGTAAACCCTTATCCTTTCAAAGACTTCTCAAAGGTTACTTATGTCTGTGGGGATGGTTGGTTGAATGACTAAGTACCTAGGGGAGTTGTTTGATGCAGGAATCAAGATAAGGACCTTAAGTAAGATCATTGAGTGATCGTGGTCCAGCTGTCAAGCAAGAGCAATTCGAGTCAATGGAGGACCGATGAGCTAATAAGCTCTGTAGATGTGGCAAAGGTATGATCTAGCATTTACTTATGTAGATCTAGATAGAATGGTATAGGGGAATGGAACCTCAGAATTGTATGGCTTGGTTTGGGTTTAGGATTGACCTTTAAGCTAATTGGTAGTTGAGTAAACTGACCAAGGGTAAGGTGATTCGACTAGACAAGTGTTAGATTGGTTTTAGACCAATGGTTAACTAGAGAATAATCTGCTGTGTATCTGTTGAAAGGATCTAGGCTATTAATGACTAGGGAAGTCTTTAGCTAAGATCTAAGTTGGCCCTCGCCTTTAGGCGATATTATAAATAAAGGGCAAAAATTAAGAGGTTCGGCCAGGAAGTGGACCGAGCGACATGAGGCATCGACCGCGGCCTAGGCGGCCGGGATCGGGTCTTACATGGACTGTTTGGGTGATTTTGGCCCATGTGGGCTGTCTGTTCAGGACGTCCGTGGGTGTCCGCCAGCACACACAGGACGTATGTGGCTGTCTGTGTGTGTCCGTCAGCACACACATGACGTCCGTGGCTGTCTGTGTGTGTCTGTCAGCACACACAGGACGTCCGTGGCAATCCATCAGTACACATATCAGCACGTTGGTCCTTAGACTCAGCACGCTGACTCTTCCCGTAGACTGTTCCGGTGATTTTGGCCCACGTGGGCTGTCTGTTCAGTACACACAGGACGTCCATGTGTGTCCGCCAGCACACAAAGGATGTATGTGGCTGTCCGTAAGCACACACAGGACGTTCGTGTGTGTCGGTGTGTGTCCGTCAACACACACAGGACGTTCGTGGCTGTCCGTCAGCACACATAGGACGTCTATGGCTGTCCGTGTGTGTCCGTCAGCACACACAGGACGTCTGTGGCTGTCCATCAGTACACATATCAGCACGCTGACCTTTCCCGTGGACTGTTCGGGTGATTTTGGCCCACGTGGGCAGTCTGTTCGGTACACACAAGACGTCCGTGGGTGTCCGCCAGACACACAGGACGTCCGTGGCTGTCTGTGTGTGTCCGTGTGTGTCCGTCTGTGTCTGTCTGCACAACAGGACGTCCGTGGCTGTCCATCAGTATACATATCAGCACGTTGGTCCTTGGACTCAGCACGCTGACCCTTTCCGTGGACTGTTCGGGAGATTTTGGCCCACGTGGGCTGTCTGTTCAGTTCACACCGGACTTCCGGGGTGTCCGCCAGCACACAAAGGACGTTCGTGGCTGTCCGTGTGTGTCTGTATGTGTCCTTCAGCACACACAGGACGTCCGTGGCTGTCCATCAGTACACATATCAGCACGCTGGTCCTTGGACTCAGCACACTGGTCCTTGGACTCAGCGCACTGGTCCTTGGACTCAGCACACTGACCCTTCCCGTGGAATGTTTGGGTGTTTTTGGCCCACGTGGGCTCTTTGTTCAGTACACACAGGACGTCCGTGGGTGTCCGCCAGCACACACAGGACGTCCGTGGCTGTTCGTGTGTGTCTGTGTTTGTCCGTCTGTGTCCGTCAGTACAACAGGACGTATGTGGCTGTCCATCAGTACACATATCAGAACGTTGGTCCTTGGACTCAGCACGCTGGCCCTTCCCGTGGACAGTTCGGGTGATTCAGTACACACAGGACGTCCGTGGGTGTCCATCAACACACACAGGACGTCCATGGCCGTCTGTGTGTGTCTGTGTGTGTCTGTCAGCACACACAGGACGTCCGTGACTGTCCATCAGTACACATATCAGCACGTTGGTCCTTGGACTCAGCACGCTAACCCTTTCCGTGGACTATTCGGGTGATTTTGGCCCATGTGGGCTGTCTGCTCACTTCACACCGGACTTCTGGGGTGTCCGCCAGCACACACATGACGTCCGTGGCTGTCCGTGTGTGTCGGTCTGTGTCCGTCAGCACACACAGGACGTCCGTGGCTGTCCATCAGTACACATATCAGAACGCTGGTCCTTGGACTCAGCACACTGGTCCTTGGACTCAGCACACTGACCCTTCCCGTGGACCGTTTGGGTGATTCGGTACACACAGGACGTCCGTGCGTGTCCGTCAGCACACACAGGACATCCATGGCCGTCCGTGTGTGTCCGTGTGCACACACAGGACGTCCGTGACTGTCCATCAGTAAACATATCAGCACGTTGGTCCTTGGACTCAGCACGCTGACCCTTTCCGTGGATTATTCTGGTGATTTTGGCCAATGTGGGCTGTCTGTTCAGTTCAAAGGTTTAGAAGACCTTTGTCCTATCCTATCGGATAGATTCATATCTGAAAGAGTTTGACAATACGTTCTTTAATAGGTTTCTGTTCGTTATATTATAAAATAACGTGTCCGCCAGCACACAGAGGACGTCCGTGGCTGTCCGTGTGTGTCTGTCTGTGTCCGTCAGCACACACAGGACGTCTGTGGCTGTCCATCAGTACACATATCAGCACGCTGGTCCTTGGACCCAGCACACTGGTCCTTGGACTCAGCACACTGACCCTTCCTGTGGACTGTTTGGGTGTTTTTGGCCCACGTGGGCTGTCTGTTCAGTACACACAGGACGTCCGTGGGTGTCCGCCAGCACACACAGGACGTCCGTGGCTGTTCGTGTGTGTCTGTGTTTGTCCGTCTGTGTCCGTCTGTGTCCGTCCGTGTCCGTCAGCACAACAGGACGTCCGTGGCTGTCCATCAGTACACATATCAGCACGTTGGTCCTTGGACTCAGCATGCTGGCCCTTCCCACGGACTGTTTGGGTGATTTTGGCCCACGTGTGCTGTTTGTTGAGTACAAAAACGACGTCTGTGGGTGTCCGCCAGCACACACATGACGTCTGTGGCTGTCAGGGGCTGTCCGTCAGCACACACAGGACGTCGGTTGCTGTCCGTGTATGTCCGTCAGCACACACTGGACGTCCGTTGCTGTCCATCAGTACACATATCAGCACGCTGGTCCTTGGACTCAGCATGCTGGCCCTTCCTGTGGACAGTTCGGGTGATTCAGTACACACAGGACGTCAGTGGGTGTCCATCAGCACACACAGGACGTCCGTGTGTGTCCGTCAGCACACACAGGACGTCCGTGACTGTCCATCAGTACACATATCAGCACGTTGGTCCTTAGACTCAGCACGCTGACTCTTCCCATGGACTGTTCGGGTGATTTTGGCCCACGTGGGCTGTCTGTTCAGTACACACAGGATGTCCATGGGTGTCCGCCAGCACACAAAGGATGTATGTGGCTGTCCGTCAGCACACACAGGACGTCTGTGGGTGTCCGTTAACACACACATGACGTTCGGGGCTGTCCGTCAGCACACATAGGACGTCTGTGGCTGTCCGTGTGTGTCCGTCAGCACACACATGACGTATGTGGCTGTCCATCAGTACACATATCAGCACGTTGGTCTTTGGACTCAGCACACTGACCCTTCCCGTGGACCGTTTGGGTGATTCAGTAAACACAGGACGTCCGTGCGTGTCCGTCAGCACACACAGGACATCCATGGCCGTCCGTGTGTGTCCGTGTGCACACACAGGACGTCCGTGACTGTCCATCAGTAAACATATCAGCACGTTGGTCCTTGGACTCAGCACGCTGACCCTTTCCGTGGATTATTCGGGTGATTTTGGCCAATGTGGGCTGTCTGTTCAGTTCACACCGGACTTCCGGGGTGTCCGCCAGCACACAGAGGACGTCCGTGGCTGTCCGTGTGTGTCTGTCTGTGTCCGTCAGCACACACATGACGTCTGTGGCTGTCCATCAGTACACATATCAGCACGCTGGTCCTTGGACCCAGCACACTGGTCCTTGGACTCAGCACACTGACCCTTCCTGTGGACTGTTTGGGTGTTTTTGGCCCACGTGGGCTGTCTGTTCAGTACACACAGGACGTCCGTGGGTGTCCGCCAGCACACACAGGACGTCCGTGGCTGTTCGTGTGTGTCTGTGTTTGTCCGTCTGTGTCCGTCTGTGTCCGTCTGTGTCCGTCAGCACAACAGGACGTCCCTGGCTGTCCATCAGTACACATATCAGCACGTTGGTCCTTGGACTCAGCACGCTGGCCCTTCCCACAGACTGTTTGGGTGATTTTGGCCCACGTGTGCTGTTTGTTGAGTACAAAAAAGACGTCTGTGGGTGTCCGCCAGCACACACATGACGTCTGTGGCTGTCAGTGGCTGTCCGTCAGCACACACAGGACGTCGGTTGCTGTCCGTGTATGTCCGTCAGCACACACTGGACGTCCGTTGCTGTCCATCAGTACACATATCAGCACGCTGGTCCTTGGACTCAGCATGCTGGCCCTTCCCGTGGACAGTTCGGGTGATTCAGTACACACAGGACGTCAGTGGGTGTCCATCAGCACACACAGGACGTCCGTGGCCGTCCGTGTGTGTCCGTCAGCACACACAGGACGTCCGTGACTGTCCATCAGTACACATATCAGCACGTTGGTCCTTAGACTCAGCACGCTGACTCTTCCCATGGACTGTTCGGGTGATTTTGGCCCACGTGGGCTGTCTGTTCAGTACACACAGGATGTCCATGGGTGCCCGCCAGCACACAAAGGATGTATGTGGCTGTCCGTCAGCACACACAGGACGTCTGTGTGTGTCCGTCAACACACACATGACGTTCGTGGCTGTCCGTCAGCACACATAGGACTTCTGTGGCTGTCCGTGTGTGTCCGTCAGCACACACATGACGTATGTGGCTGTCCATCAGTACACATATCAGCACGTTGGTCTTTGGACTCAGCACGCTGACCTTTCCTGTGGACTGTTCGGGTGATTTTGGCCCACGTGGGCCGTCTGTTCGGTACACACAAGACGTCTGTGGGTGTCCGCCAGACACACAGGACATCCGTGGCTGTCTGTGTGTGTGTCCGTGTGTGTCCGTCTGTGTCTGTGTGCACAACAGGACGTCTGTGGCTTCCATCAGTATATATATCAGCACATTGGTCCTTGGACTCAGCACGCTGGCCCTTCCCATGGACTGTTTGGGTGATTTTGGCCCACGTGGGCCGTCTGTTCAGTACACACAGGACATCCGTGGGTGTCCGCCAACACACACAGGACGCCCGTGGCTGTCCGTGTGTGTCTATGTGTGTCCGTGTGTGTTTGTATGTGTTCGTGTGTGTCCATCAGCACACACAAGACGTCTTTGGGTGTCCATCAGTACACATATCAGCACGCTGGTCCTTGGACTCACCACGCTGGCCCGTCACGTCGACTGTTTGGATGATTTTGGCCCACGTGGGCTGTCTGTTCAGTACACACAGGACTTCCGTGGGTGTTCGTCAGCACAAACAGGACGTCCGTGGCTGTCCGTCAGCACACACTAGATGTCCGTGGCTGTCCGTGTGTCTCCATTTGTGTCCGTCAGCACACACAGGACGTCCCTGGCTGTCCATCAGTACACATATCGGGTGATTTTGGCCCACGTGTGCTCTCTGTTCAGTACACACAGGACGTCCGTGGGTGTCCGTCAGCACACACAGAACTTCCGTGTGTGTCCGTCAGCACACACAGGACGTCCGTGGCTGTCCGTGTCTGTCTGTGTGTGTCCGTCAGCACACACAGGACGTCTGTGGCTGTCCATCAGTACACATATCAGCACAATGGTCCTTGGACTCAGCACGCGGACCCTTCCCGTGGACTGTTTGGGTGATATTGGCACACGTGGGCTGTCTGTTCAGTACACACAGGATGTCCGTGGGTGTACCCCAGCAGACACAGGACGTCTGTGGCTGTCCGTGTGTGTCCGTGTGTGTCCGTCAGCACACACAGGACGTCCGTGGCTGTCCATCAGTACACATATCAGCACGTTGATCCTTGGACTCAGCACGCTGGCCCCTCCCATCAACTGTTTGGGTTATTTTGGCCCACGTGGGCTGTCTGTTCAGTACACACAGGACATTCGTGGGTGTCCGCCAGCACACACATAATGTCTGTGGCTGTCCGTGGCTGTCTGTGGCTATCCATCAGCACACACAAGACGTCCGTGGCTGTCTGTGTGTGTATCCGTCAGCACACACAGGACGTCCATGAGTGTCCATCAGCACACACAGGACATCCGTGTGTGTCCGTCAGCACAAACAGGACATCCGTGGCTGTCCATCAGTACACATATCAGCTTGTTGGTCCTTGGACTCAGCACGCTGACCCTTCCCGTGGACTGTTTGGGTGATTTTGGCCCACGTGGGCTGTCTGTTCAGTACAGACAGGACGTCCGTGGGTGTCCGCCAGCACAAACAGGACGTCTGTGGCTGTCTGTGGCTGTCCGTGTGTGTCCATCAGCACACACATGACGTCTGTGGCTGTCCATCAGTACACATATCAGCACGCTGGTTCTTGGACTCAGCACGCTGGCCCTTCCCGTGGACTGTTCAGGTGATTTTGGCCAACGTGGGCTGTTTGTTCAGTACACACAGGACGTCTGTGGGTGTCCGTCAGCACACATAGGACGTCCGTGTGTGTCCGTCAGCACACACAGGACTTTCGTGGCTGTCCGTTTGTGTCCGTTAGCACACACAGGACGTCCATGGCTGTCCATCAGTACACATATCAGCACGTTAGTCCTTGGACTCAGCACGCTGACGCTTCCCGTGGACTGTTCGCGTGATTTTGGCCCACGTGGGCTGTCTGTTCAGTTCACACAGG